>NC_134688.1:185451441-185752441 GCF_050947455.1 Rhinoderma darwinii | reverse complement strand
GGCATCATTTGTAGAAGGCAACAAAATCCCAGCATAGGAGGTAAAAACAAATAAGTGCTTTGTGTAGCCCAATAGTACACCACAAAATCGTGCAGCCACTAAGGAATAAACCCTTATGGCCAGGTACTGTCGGCGCAATTTTTGAGCGCATCGTGGCCACTTCAATGCCGCCCAATGGGACCTTATCCTTACTAAGGCTTCTTTCACATCTGTGCTAGGGCTCCGTTCCAACGGAGCTTTCCGTCGGAAAGTAGCCCTGACAGTCACAAACGGATACCATAGGTTTCCGTTTCCATCACCATTGATTTCAATGGTGACGGATAGGGTGCCAATGGTTTCCGTTTGTCTCCGTTGTGCAAGGGTTCCGTCGTTTTGATGGAATGAATATTGTAGTCGACTACGCTATTGATTCAGTCAAACAGACAGAGCCTTTGCACAATGGAGACAAACGGAAACCATTGGCACCGGATCCGTCACCATTGAAATCAATGGGGATGGAAACGGAAACCTATGGTAGGGCTCCATTCCTACGGAAAGCTCAGACGGAACGGAGTCCGAGCGCAGGTGTGAACGAAGCCTTGTTCAAAACATTTATAAACAGTGTTGCAATATTTACCTTTTGCCTTGGCTGATTTGGAGCGGTTACAACAACGGTGTTACAAACAGTCAATGCAACAAAAAAGTCAAATACGTCCATTAGTTCTGGAGTCAATTGGGAAAAGAGTTCTTCACGGTTTCTCACTATTTTCAAGGCTTTGGTACAATCGCTAACCTTTTCCAGTAACATTGGATCGGGCGTGATATCCTTTTCCTAAAAAGAAAGGACCATAAAAAAAAACACCAAACAAATAAAAAAAATATAAGCAAATTGCGTAACCCTACATTTTTTCTCCTATTTCAAGATTTTTGTTGTTTTGCACGCCTAAAACTAAAGTAACAAATTTGTCCCACTGCAATCACACACAAAGATATGGAAACCACGAACCATGGGACTGCTGAACGCTGTGTGCTTGGAGAGAATGCTAGCTTTCATAGCTTCAGCTCTGCTGCCTGTACGTCGGTGCGTCTTGGTACTTTGATTTCTATGGATCACTTTAACACTGTGATGACTGCCACTGCTGTCTCGTCGTGGGAGAGTGGCTGCTTTGGGTCCATTATCCTCTTCTTCAGATTCTAACTCTTGATAGGCTGCTAAACGCTTTGCTGTAAAAAGAATTTAACAGAATTGAAAGGTTATAAAATGTGTGAATATGAAGTTATGTTCACATTGTCGAAGGGGATTCATTTTCACTTAAAAGTTACAGAAACCACGTCAGTCACAAATTGCAAAACTTGAGATTTCAGAAACATAGCTTGTTGGGACTAGATTATGCAAGTTTATTCAGTCTTTTCTACGTGTGCCCGACTTCTCGTATGGAGGGTTTCATACGTCATGAAACCTATCTGTGGCAATTCATATTGAGTTAAGAGCGTAAGACAGTACAAGTTCTGGAGTGGGAGACCATTTCATTGGAGAATTAAAAGCTGCTGACAGATGGATGACAAACTAATGCACTTTTGATAGCAGAAAAATTTATCGCTGCAGCAGCAGGGTCTAATAATAATGCTCCGAGCAAGCACTGCCATACTCTGGCAGCCAGAAAAAAGTTAAACAGATGCCCATCTCACAGGGCGCTGGAGTGTGTATGAAAGAACCAACAGCTGAAACATTATATTCACAGATGGCTTTGTTTTGTAGATATCAGGAGTGCTCAGGTAGCTAAATATGCATTTGTCCCACAAACTGCATCCCTAAAGTGAGCAGGAAAATGAAGGCATTCGTCATTTAGGGCTGCCTACGGCTTTTCTACTGCTGTGAAGTGCTCTATTTATGCCAGGATTTGCTATAACCCCCTGGAAAACTTGCCTTAAAGCCGTAGTAACTAGAACAACAAGTGCAACACGATGTTGCTGCTTTATTATCTCATGCATACAGAATAGATTTTATTTCACATGATGCCATTTAGTCCAGCTAGCATTAAAAAAAAAAAAGTCATACTTTCACTGCAGATCTTATGCAGATAAGGCTGAAGTTTATCTCAGAAGACGGAATACAGAGCTATTAAAGCCTTAAAAGTGGATGCCCGGTTTCAGAAAATACATTTTTTTTTTGTATTTCCAAGATGCTTTCTGCATTAATTCTTCAAATTTTTCAAGATCTCTGCTTATTGTTATTCAGGAGGAAGATTCATTGTTTACGTCCAGTGGATAAAATGCTGTCCATGGTCATGTGATGGACACACAGGTGCATGGATAGTTATAAGACACAGCTCTGAGGCACATACTGTAACGAGCCGTACACCTGTGTGTCCATCACATGACCGCAGATCCACTGGAAGTAAACAATGAATGTTCCTACTGAATCTCAACAGGCAGAGATTTTGAAAACTGTGAGGAATTAATACGGAAAGTATTTTGAAAAAATGTACTAATAAATAATCTTACAAAGAAATAACTTAAATTGGTTGTCCGGTTACATCAAATTAAATATAAAAAGGTCAAAAGAAAATAATAAATGGCACAGAATTTCAGATGTTTCTAAATGTCATTGTGAAGTGTATAAAATGTATTTAATTTCAATATTCTTCTGGATCGATTTACTTTTCATTAAAATAAACACAATATTTATTTACCCGCTAACCAAAAAAAGGGTCACAAAAGGGAAACTAGATTGTGAGCCCGTTACACACACACACACACACACACACACACACACACACACACACACACACACACACACACACACACAGTATGGGGGACTCACCATTAGCATCATGGGAATACTCAATTCCCGACACTGTACATCTTCTAAATACCATTTTATTCTCAGTCAGAGTTCCAGTTTTGTCTGAGAAGATGTACTGTATCTGACCCAAATCTTCAGTGATGTTCAAAGCTCGACACTGAAGACGGGAGTCTGTTTCTTCATCATACAGGTCCTTATCTTGGTGAATAAAATACACTTGGCAAATTTTTACAATTTCAATGGAAACATAAAGAGAAACTGGAATGAGAACCTGTTGAGACAAAAAGGTAGTGCGGTTATGTTTTCCTATAGATTAAATAGTAGCGTCTAGCAGCAGACACTAGAATGGAGACACAAGAACGAAGGTCTCCTTCACACACACACTTTTTATTTTTTAAAACACATGAATAAACGCGATGCATTTCAAGCTTTTTAAAACCCATTTGTTTTTACATGCGTTTACAGCTCCTAGAACCTCCTGCTGTATTAGTGTCTGTACAGACCTTGCATTACATTACAGAATCTTAGCTAAAGCAGCCCCCATGTTAGAATCATTTAGCACATTGTATATTTTGGAAGTAATAGAAAACTCTTTTTTGCTGCATGTATTAGCAACTTTTATTTATTGCCTCCTGAATAATAGAGGCAGCGCGGGTGGCTATAGCCTACCTATAGCTTGTGTTCACAAGTTGCGATCAAAATGCGTTACTTGCCCCAAACAGCTGCAAAACTGCAAATTTGTGCCATGAGTTTTTCGAAATAACTGCAAAAAAGCGTGATTTTCATTTTGACCGTGACATGCGACCCCAGACTTTTGATCAAAAGGAGTGTTAGGCACATACTAATGGTCAAATCTCCAGCACACAGTCATATTGCCCCCAGCGGAGATGTAAAAAGTGCCCCAATAGTAGCATGTATGAAGGGGTGCGCCTGTGGATTTCAAGTGGTTTCCAGAAGAATTGATACATTATGATACTCTGGTATATAATACATGATGTTCCTTTAGCGGAGTACAAAAAGTACATTAAATGGCACATACCAGTATTAAAAACATTGAAATTATTTCTTTTACAAAACTGTATTGCCTGGTTTTATTTAAATGGCATAAATGTCAGAGATGGGAATACCCCTATAAGGATGATTAAAAAGAAATGTGTTACCTGTAAAACAATGATCATGGTGAAAAATAAATATACTGCAGAAAGAAGTGGTTTCACGTAATTCCCATCGCTCCCAAGGACATCAAATACTGGTCTCTTTTCTCCATATTGCCATACCCAGAGTGAATGACCTAAAAAAATATTAGAATATGGTTATCGGCGTCTTTTAATCCAAACATACTGGAATTGGTTTGCATCTGAGGGAATGACATTCATATTTTTGTATAGAAATTGTAGGAAAAATCAAGTTTTAGTGGTTTCATTTAAATTATTACCGGAGCCAATACATACATCTGGTCATATGGTTATATTACATTGTGGTCTATGTGCGCACTTACAGAGGTTGGTCCATTAATGGACCACGTTTAGTATACTTGGTATATGGATGGCATCAATAACTAGTTAAATAGGAACTACACGGTCATCAAAATTTTGGATCGGTGTGGGTCTGGGTGCTGAAACCCCCACACGGTTGCCGAAACAAAGGTGCAGAAGTGCTCAGCTTAGCGCTTTGCTTCTTCGGCTGTGATCAGCACTCAGGCTCACAGACTGAAGACGGCTTACGTAGATGTTCAGACAGGGAGCACCAATCACAGCCGAAGGTGCAGGGCACTCAACTGAGCGCTTCTGCACCTTCGTTTCACCAGCGATGGATGTCTCGTCTCAGCACCCGGACCCCACCGATCCAAACTTTTGATATGTCTCTGACATATAAAAAGTCTGCCAAAAGTATAGTAACGCTTTAACACCCCATTTAGTTAAAAGTTATTGCACGAAAAGTAGTGAATTTATAACAAAAAAGTCTGTGATCATTTCAAATATCAATAAATTCATTTATCAAATACATGCAAAGCCATGGCCATAAACCACGAGACATGCCAGACAACACATGTTCATGAAAAACATAGCAATTCCACACAATAGACTATGGACTATTACTTAGGCCCCATGCACACAAACGTGTTTTTGCGGCCGCAATTCCCACGAAAATCCACGGGAGAATTGCGGCCCCATTCTTTTCTATGGGGCCATGCACACGACCGTAGTTTTTGCGGTCCTTGCACGGCCCGGGAGCCCGGACCGCAGAAAGAACGGGCATGTCTTATTACGGCCCTGTTCTGCGGTCCGGGCTCATTGAAAACAATGGCGGCGGCCATGTGCATGTCCCGCGATTTGCGGGCAGCCTGACAGTCCGCAGCCGGCCGACCCGAAAATCACGGCCGTGCACACGGCTACGGTCGTGTGCATGAGGCCTTAGTAATACCTCCGAGGTACTGTTTTCAGAAAAACTACCAGGGTCACAAGAATCACTAGAACGACAGCAGGAGCTTAGGGTAAATAAGTGGCTTAGAAATTGGTGTATGAAGGAAGGGTTTGGGTTCACGGAGTACTCGTCTAATTTCGCTGTCCGTTATAGGATCTATGGCAGGAACGGGTGGCTCCTAAATGGGGCGGGTGCAGCAGAGCTGGGGGAAAGCATAGATAGACAGCTGGAGAATCTGAGGGTAGGAAAAGTGGCGATTCAAAAGCAGGGCTTAATGGGGATTTTGTGGGGGCTGGGGTTAGCAACGCAAGTAGTTAGGGGGCCAGGAATAAATATGGATCTAGAAAAAATAAAGGAGGTTGGTAATATCAAAATGTATGCTGGCGAACGAAAGGTGTCTTGAAATAAAATGAATGAATTAAACATTTAGTCTCGGACATTTATAACAGCTGGATCTCGGGCTAGAAAGTAGCTATGTGCATAATATAGTGAATATATGCATCATTGTAGTGAATGGCTCTATTCAGATGTGCAAAAAAGATTTTTAGCCAATGTCTTTGGAGGTACGCTTTAAGGTTCTAATCACTGACAGAATATGATGTAGTGGGCATAACAGAAACCTGGCTGGATGAGTGGCATGACCGGGTAACTAATGTGGAAGGATATAGATGGTTTAGAAAGGATAGAAAAGATAAAAAAAAAAGACTGGATTTTACAAAAAACCTGTCCCCCTAAGACCAGTCCTGAATGAAGACATTAGGGGAGACTGACAGTGTGGAGTAATTATGGGTAAATATTCATGGAGCGGGCAGGAACGGTAAACCTACTAATTGGGAGTTTGAAAAGAGGTGAAGTTAGTAGTCATCCACCAGGACTTTTCTTTAGACAATCCTCCGTATTAATATGAAGAAATAGACATGATGGATACAGAGTTTTTAAAAAAAAATAATAATAATTTAGCTCTTACTGTACCATTTAAAGAGACAATTATAGAAAAATATTATTAATAATAATCTTTATTTATATAGCGCCAACATATTCCGCAGCACTTTATAATTCAGGGGGTACATTGTACAGACAATATCAGACATGACATAGTGACAAAACTAATTTACAATTCAAACAAGAGGAGTGAGGACCCTGCATGCAAGAGCTTACAATCTATGAGGAAATAAGGGAGACACAAAATGTGAAAAATGCTTGTTAAGTACAACAGTCCAGACATCTTTTATACATATGGGGTCGTACACAAAGCTGCATGAGCCGGTCACCAGCCAGTATGTGTGTATGACAGACATGAAGTGTATTAGGGTGCAAGGAGTGTGGAGGATACTGCTGAATGAAGGGGGTCAAGTTCTCATGACTAATGTAAAAGAGGGGCCAGGAAAGTAGTCCTATTAGGTAATGTTATAGGCCGGTCTAAAAAGATGTGTTTTCAGGGCACTTTTAAAACTGTGGCTGTTGTGAATTGATCTTCTTGCCTTGGGTAGTGCCTTATAGAGGATTGGTGCAGCACGAGAGAAATCTTGGGAGATGGGAGTGGGAAGTTCGGATTATGGTGGATGTTAATGTAAGGTCGTCGGCAGAACGTAGAGCGCGAGTAGGGTGGCAGACAGAGATGAGGGGGAGATGTAAGGTGGTGCAGCACTGTAGAGAGCTCTTTGGGTGAGAGTAATCATTTTGAACGGTACGGGCAACCAGTGCAGTGACTGGCAGAGGCCTTGGTATAGCGGAGGGTCAGATAGATTAGCCTGGCTGCTCAATTAAGGATGGATTGGAGAGGGCAGAGTTTAGTGAGTGGAAGACCGATTAGTAATGAGTTACAGTAATCGAGACAAGAATGAATCAGAGCAACAATGAGAGTTTTGGCTGTTTCCACAGTAAGAAAATGGCGGATTCTGGAGATTTTTTTGAGGTGAAAGTGACAGGAGCGTGAAAGTGATTGGATGTATGAAGTAAAGGAAAGATCCGAGTCAACAATAACCCCAAGACAGCGGGCATGCTGCCTGGGAGTTATGGCAATGCCACTGAGACGGAGACATCAGGTTTATGTAGGTTAGTATATGGCGGGAACACACGGAGCTCAGTTTTAGAAAGCTTCAGTTTCAGCTAGAGAGAGGACATTATGTTATAGACAGCGGGGACCGCCCCCCCCCCCCCGACGGGACCCCCTGTATGAAGGACACATGATGCAACTCTACAGGGAAAGCCCTGAACGGTAAATCTCTAGTTGTGCTGAGACTGTTTGGGGATGTGACTAATGAACCTCTCAGTCTCAGCACAACTAGAAAGATTTATCGTTCAGGGGTCTGGGAAAGCTGGGTGACCACCATTATCCCTCCTACTGGAGTGTGAGAGGTTCATTAGTCACATGCCTAAACACTCCAGTAGGAGGGGTAATGGTGGGCACCCAGCTTTCCCAGAAGCAGATATAACCAGGAAAAGGCTGGATGGACAGGCTGAGGGTGCACAGGGTTTTTGGGGATCCCCTCTGTCATGTGATTGGACCTAGGTTACCGGTTCATCAGACGGGTTTCATGTGACTATAAATCTGTCCATAACAAGAGACAGTGCACTCAGGACAAGCCCTGCCCTCATGCCGTAGTTGTGTGGTTCTGTCTGCAGTGATGGCGGTGGGTGGCTCTGACACCCGCCTCCCCCGTCGGGTCATCTCAGGACAGAAGGAGTGTCCGGATTGGAGACACAGCGCCGCACCTGTACTGACACTTCTGAATTTTTTTTGTGAGATACCGGCAAGTGAAACGAAATCTCGTTTAGCTCCGTAATCTCGCGAGATTTGGTTTCACTTGCCGGAATCTCACAAAAAAAAAAAAGATAGAAGTGTCAGGATTCTGAGTACACATGACGTCCAGGCTGGATAGTCATGTGTATTCATTATCAGGACACTAGTAATGTTAGGGCTTGTGTATGAGGCTGCACATAGCGATATATCTATATCGCTAGTGTAGTGTAAATGAATGGAGAGGAGTGCATGATGCCGATTGGTCAGCGTCATGCACTCCTCTGTACAACGCCCACTTGGTCGAAAGTAAAAGTACGCCCACTTGGGCATTAAGAGAGCTCATTAGCATAAACCAAAATCGCTCCTAACGTTGTGAAAAAGATTGTTTTTTTTAAATAAAAAGCATTACTGTCACCTACATTACAGCGCCGATCTCCTTATATAGGAGATAGGGCACTTATAATGTGGTGACAGAGCCTCTTTAAAGGAGGAGGGAAAGATTCCGGAAGAAAGAGAGAGGTTAACATTTTTAGTCAGGTGAGAGCCGGGGAGAGGGACTGGATGAGGCTACATAGTTTGTACGGTTGAAAAAAAAGACACGTCCATTAGGTTCAACTAAGGGATGGGAAAAGGGAAGGGAAAAATTTCTACCCATAGGTGCTAATATTTTTTTGTTCTAGGAAATTATCTAAGCCTTTTATAAAGCCATCTACTGTCCCTGCTGTGACAGGCTCCTGCGGTAGACTATTCCATAGATTCACAGTTCTCACAGTAAGGGCATGCCCACACGTGGCGGATTTCCTCCGCAACTGTCCGCATCAATGCCGCACAGAATCTGCGTTGCAGATTCTGCGGCGGATCTGCCCAAAATGTGCAGTAAATTGATGCGGACTAGCTGCTGCGGACTGCGGTAAAAGTGCTTCCCTTCTCTCTATCAGTGCAGGATAGAGAGAAGGGCCAGCACTTTCCCTAGTGAAAGTAAACGAATTTCATACTTACCGGCCGTTGTCTTGGTGACGCGTCCCTCTTACGGCATCCAGCCCGACCTCCCTGGATGACGCGGCAGTCCATGTGACCGCTGCAGCCTGTGATTGGCTGCGGCCGTCACTTAGACTGAAACGTCATCCTGGGAAGCCGGACTGGAGACAGAAGCAGGGAGTTCTTGGTAAGTATGAACTTCTATTTTTTTTACAGGTTGCTGTATATTGGGATCGGTTGTCACTGTCCAGGGTGCAGAAACAGTTACTGCCGATCGCTTAACTCTTTCAGCACCCTGGACAGTGACTATTTACCGACGTCTCCTAGCAACGCTCCCGTAATTACCGGAGCCCCATTGACTTCCTCAGTCTGGCTGTAGACCAAGAAATACATAGGTCCAGCCAGAATGAAGAAATGTCATGTCAAAAAAGCAAGACGCATCCGCAGCACACAACATGTGAATGACAGCTGCGGACTTCATTGCGGAACTTAGAATCTCCATTGAAGTCAATGGAGAAATTCCGCCATGAGTCCGCAACCAGTCCGCCACAACTAGTGCATGCTGCGGACACCAAATTCCGCACCGCAGCCTATGCTCCGCAGCGGAATTTTCTGCTTCGTCTAAACGAACCCTACTAAATAGAAGTGGAAGTCAATGGAGAAACGGCTCCGCTGCGGATTAACGCTGCGGAGTGTCCTCAGCGGAATTCAAGAGCAATTCCGCCACGTGTGGCTTTGCCCTAAAGAAGATTTGTCGCCTCTGCAGGATGAACCTTTTTTTCTCCAGACGGAGGGAGTGCCCCCTTGTTATTTAAGGGGGTTTTACAAGGAACAGGATTTCACCATATTTTTTGTATGTGCCATTAATATATTTATATAAGTTAATCATGTCCCCCCTTAGGCCTCATGCACACGACCGTATTTTTTCCCACCCGTAAATACGGGTCCGGTGTCACACGTATTCCACCCGTTTTGCACCAGTATTTACGAACCCGTGCTCGTAAATATGGGTCCGGTGTCACACGTATTCCACCCGTATTTACGAGCACGTTTTTGGCAGCAAAATAGCACTGCACTAATCGGCAGCCCCTTCTCTCTATCAGTGCAGGATAGAGAGAAGGGACAGCCTTTTCTGTAATAAAAGTTAAAGAAATTCATACTTACCCGGCCGTTGTCTTGGTGACGCGTCCCTCTCTTCACATCCAGCCCGACATCCCTGGATGACGCGGCAGTCCATGTGACCGCTGCAGCCTGTGATTGACCTGTGATTGGCTGCAGCGGTCACATGGCCTGAAACGTCATCCAGGACGTCGGCCCGGATGTCGAGAGGGACGCGTCACCAAGGCAACGGGCGGGAGACCGGACTGGAGGAAGCAGGAAGTTGTCGGTAAGTATGAACGTCTTTTATTTTTATTTTTTACAGGATAGGGGATACATGTCTTGTTTATGGCAGAGCGGGGAGATACCTCCCCGCTCTGCCATAGTTTTCATTGTAGTCCCGGCGGTAGTTACGCCACTGGGCTGTGGCCTGCAGACCGGGTAGTTCCCTGACCTCGCCTCACCTCGCAACGCTCCCGTAATCACGGGTGAACACACGCAGCCACCCATGATTACGGGAGCCCCATAGACTTCTATGGGATGCCCGTGCCGTTATTACGGCATGAAATAGGGCATGTTCTATCTTTTTTAACGGCACGGGTACCTTCCCGTGAGCAAACGGGAAGGTACCCGTGGCTAACAGAAGCCTATGAGCCCGTTATTGCGGGTCGTAATAACGACCCGCAATAACGGGTGTTTTTACGGTCGTGTGCATGAGGCCTGAGTCGTCTTTTTTAAAGGCTAAATCGGTTTAATTCTTTTAATCTTTCCACATAACTTAGATTCTCCATGCCACTTATTAGCTTTGTGGCTCTTTTTTGATTGGTCAGCGTCATACACTTCTCTTTACAACGCCCACTTGGTCAAAAGCTAAAAAACGCCCAGTTGGGCATTAAGTCATTAGCATAAATCTAAAATCGGTCATAACTTGCTCAAAATTGATTGTTTATGTAAATAAAAACCACTGCTGTGATCTACATTACAGCGCCAATCACATTATGTAGGAGAGCGGGCACTTATAATCTGGTGACAGAGCCTCTTTAAGCCCTGCCTCTGGCAAAACTTAATAGGAGCACAAGAATGGCAGTTCTGGGGGCCTTCATTAGCTGTTGGGGAAGGAGTCTAAAGTCGCTATTGACCGCGGCATCACAGGGGTTAAATGAGTGGGATCGTAGTCATCAGGTTAATCTTTTTATTAATGACCTTCCTGGTGGGATTGAAAGGTGTCAGTTGTGCGGATACAAAACTTTGTAGCATATTTAAAACTCAGTTTAATTGTAAAATATTACAGAAGGATCTTGATAAGATAACAGCATGGGCAACAACATTGCAGATGAAATTTAAAGGTAATGTGTCTCTAGAAATTTTAATTTTTTTTTCAGTTAAACAAATTAGTATTTGAGTGATTACACATTGTTTTCATTTTTTTCCACAAGTCAGGAAATATTATAAATTAGATTTCCAGGTGCTGGTCACTAGAGGGAGCATTACCCAAAATTCCATCATGGTCACTGTGGTAAAGTAACCTCATTGATTTGTGCTGCAAATTTGGGGTGGACACACTATTCTCTAGTGTCCTCACACAATCCCCCCCCCTCACTTCTTCTTGCTAGTGCCAGGAGAAGGAGTGGTTTGAAGGTCTTCAAACCTCCTACGCTGTGTGCCGCCAGTTTCTGAGCGACTGCACAGTGTAGGAGGATTACATACAGGGCTCAGCAGACAGTATCACACGAACATATATGAACATAATACACACATCACATACACGAACATAAATCACCTAAACTTGCCGCCGCCGCTGGTCTACGCTCCTTGCGCCTTCGCTTCATTGAAGATATGGCCGGAAGCCGCGGCCGGAAGTCGTCATCTTACTGTCCGGCAGTGGCTTCCAGTCCACATGAAAATAGCACCGGATTTCGCTGTACAAACAAGCTTTGTTTTGGTCTTCGTGGGAGCGGCGCATGTGGCGTTCCCACACAGATGGCGTACGCTTCTGTGAATGGAACGGCTTCCGGTCGCATTCTCTATGGGTTTGTATGTGCCGTATTCCATCTCTGTATGTGTCGTTAAATCGACACATACAGAAACGAAAAAAAAAAAATGACAGCCCCCATAGAGAAGTAAAAGTAAGAACACAGTACACAGTGTCCTGGAACACTAATAAATAAAAATTTTGTTTATATTTTATTAAAAGCAATATAATAATAATAATAATAATAATAATAATAATAATAATTAAAAAAATTCATGACACCTTCCCATTAATGTTGATAAATGCTAAGTAATACTAATAGGCCACAATAGTAGTATAACCGAATATACATTAAATGGAATAAAACTGGGGATAACAAAACAAGGGAACAACTAGGGTAGTTTGATTACAAGTAGGCCAAGAAGCTGTACTCGGTATCAAGCAGCAGCTGTAAAAGCAAATAAGATTTTAGGCTATATAGACCGCGCGCTAAAGGGGTTTTCTAGTGAGAAAAAAAAATTGATGGCCTATCTTCAGGATAGGCCATCAGTATCGGATTGGTGGGGGTCCAACCATCGGCACTCGCTTCCCCTTCATCCCTGTCACTGCTCCGTAATGCAAAACCCTGACACACATGTAGCGGTGGTTCACAACAGTTTTCCAGCCTTCTTGCATTCGAATGAATGGGAGAAGGCGGGATTCCTGTGAACTCCCCCCACATGTGTCAGGGTTTTACAGTGCAGAGCAGTGACAGGAGTGAAAGGAAGGCAGCGCTTCAAAACAGCTGATGGGCGGGGCTGGCGAGAGTCAGACACCACCGTTCAGTTATTAATGGATAGACCATTTTTTTTGGGGGGGGGGGGGGGGGATAGAAAAAAAAAGATCAGCAACTTCGGCACACTTTTTTGCAACCTAAATTTACGCTTTTTACCGTGTGGTGTAAATAACAACACATTTATTCAGCGGGTCGTTACGATTGCAGAGATACTACATTTATATAGTTTTAGGTTTTACTACTTTTACACAGTAAAAACACTTAATTTTGAAAAAAAAATTGTTTGTGTCTCAATATTTGAAGAGCGATAACTTTTTTATTTTTTTGCAAATGCAGCTGTATGAGGGCTTTTTTTTGTGGGACGATTGTAGTTTTTATTGGTACCATTTTGGAGTTCATGTGACTTTTTGATCACTGTTTATCAATGTGTTTTTTAAAGGCAGAATGAACAGAAAACAGCATTCCTGGCATTGTTTTTTATTTTATTTTTTACGGCTTTTACCGTGCGGGTTAAATAATGTAATTGCTTTACAGGCGGGGTCATAACGGACGTGGCCATACCAAAAGTGTGTAATTGTTGTACATTTTGGGGGTTTTTACATAATAAAGCATTTTGTAAGGGGAAAAAGTGGGTTTTTCATTTTTCTTTACTTGGGATTTTTATTTATTAATTATAAACTTTATTACTATATCTTAGGGCATTCTAGGCATGTTTAAATTCACTCACTGTTGATTTTCCAACCACATCTGCGGGAAACTTGTTCCAAGCATCTACCGTTCTTTCAATAAATCAATATTTTCTGACATTGCTTCTGATTTTCCCCCAACTAATTGCAGATTGTGTAAACTTGTTCTTGTAAAAACACTTCCATCCTGTACCTTTTTTAACACTAACATATTTTAGGGTTTCAATCACGTACCCCTGTCCCGTCTTTCCTCATGGCTATACAAATAAAGTTCTTTAAGTCCCTCCTGTTTTATGGACTTTTTGTAGCCGGTCTTTGAAACCTGTTTTATTTCATCAATGACTTATGTAGGTGAGGTCTCCAGAACTAAACACAGCATTGCAAATGTGGTCTCACTAGAGCTCTATACAGTGGTAACACAATCTCCCTCTTTCTATTGGCTTTCCTAATGCCTGGCCACACTGACTGATTGTAAAACTGTCAGAAATCAGTACCCCTACATCCTTCTCTTCTGAAGCCTTGGCTAACACAGAACTTGCGTCTGGTGAAAAGGAGCTTCAGACCTCAATATAGGAAAGGGTTCTTTACAGTTAGAGTAGTCAAGCTACAGAATGTCCCAACCTAAGAAGTAGTAATGGCAGATACTATGTCGGCATTTAAAAAAAGAGGGCTAGAGGTTTATTTACAGACAAATGGCATTGAGGGTTATAACTAATCAAGCAATGAATGATGTATATTTGATCTGAGAAAGGTGGGCTATGTAACAATGTAATACGTTACCTTTAGATAAACAACTCTCAAACTAAATAGCCGGATTGTTAGTATCACCCAGATTAGTTGAAGGGATATGTTAATTGAGACATCTTTCTGAATAGTGAATGCCCAATGCATATCTCTTAAAGCAATATTAATGATTTAATAAAGAAATCCATGAGTCAGAAAGCTATACATCTACATTCCCAGGGCTGAGTCAATATGCTAGTGAGTGCCATATTTTTAGACGGTGTATTTCCAAAGTTAAATATACGTTTTGAGCATAACACAACGTGACTAATATAGAAATGTTAATCTGCTGCATTAATAAAAACAAAATCACAAATTCCTAAAGGCGGTATTGCTTAGTAGTAAAACAATGATTAACTTGCCACTCAGTCTAATTGCTCAATGACATGTTTGATCGAGGCTGCTAACTATTACTGGGATAGGCACACAATGATCAACACAGGATTACTCAGTAACATTACATGAAGCTGGCAATGATGTCATATGATCAACCAAAAGCTAGCTGTGCAGCCAATACTGGATTTTACAAATTGCAATTTAAGAGTAAGGGTATGTTCACACGCACTATTTATGGACGTAATTCAGGCTTTTTTTTGCTGGAATTACGGCCGAAAATACTGCTTGAAAGCATCGGCAAACATCTGCCCCTTCATTTGAATGGGTTTTACGATGTACTGTGCCGACGGTCATTTTTTTTTACGTGCCGCTGTCAAAAGACGGTGCCTAAAAAAAAGACGCCCGTGTCAAAGAAGTGCCTGTCACTTCTTGGGACTTAATTGGAGCAGTTTTCCATTGACTCCATAGAAAAACAGCTCCAATTACGTCCGTAATGGACGCTGCGAAAAACGCCTGCACTTGCCATTACGTCTGAAATTCAGGAGCGGTTTTCTCCTGAAAACCGCTCTGTAATTTCAGCCGTAACGGACGTACACATGTGAACATACCCTTAGGCCTCATACACAACCACCGTAGTGGTGTGCACAGCCATGATTTGCGGCTCAGACGGCCGTGGAGTTGCACCCGCGTGCATTCATTTCTTTGAGCCTGGACCGCAGAACGCGGCCGTAATAAGACATGTCCGTTCTGTCTGCGGTCCAGGCTCCTGGGCAATGCACGGACCCATTGAAATCAATGAAGCCGCAATTCACTCGCAGATTTGCGGGTGAATTACGGCTGCAAAAATACGATCGTGTGCATGGGGCCTTAGGGGCAAAAGCACTCCGCACCTTCCGCTGCGATTGTCTCTTCTAGTCAGCCAGAAGAAGGGCTCACATAGAACGTCTATGAGCTCATCTTCAGGCTGACCAGGTGAACCGATCATAACCGAAGGTGCAGAGCATAGTTTTAGCGATGGTGGGTGTCGCTATGACATATCAAAAGTTCACAGAAAGTACAGTTACTTGTTATATCCAATATATCCAAGGAGCACATACTAGGTCTTTAATTTAGAAAAAAAATGGTATCACAGTCAATATCTCTTATTGCATTACAATAGAATGCAACACTGGAAAGTGTTTAATTTGTATAATCCTTCAAGTGGTGGATACATTTCAAATAGCAAGTATATGTTTTTAAGAAGCTCTTGCTTTGATCAACTACTCGCACAGATTACAGCAAACAAAAAAGACATATACATACATATATATATATATATATATATATATACATATACACATATATATACATATACACACACACACACACACACACACACACACACGGCCGGAATTCGGTACGTGCAACCAGTGCGGTCGCACAGGGCGCCACCCGCCGCACTGTAAGGAAGGTGCCACCAGGTGTGGGTGCCACCAGGTGTGCATGCCCCGTGACATGGCCATTACTCAGGGCTCCAGCGGGTCAGGCGCCACTCACTTACTGCACCGACCTCAATACTGGCTGCCCCGCGCCCTGGCCACCACTCTGTCCTGCGTTCTGAATGACGAGACAGGCGTGATTACATCATTCAGGACGCAATACAGGAAGGAGACACCGCGCTTCCTGTGCGTTTCCAGGGCTGGTGGGGACACCGAGGGAACATTTTCTTCAGGGCAGCTCCAGCAGGCAGCGTTTGCCAGAAGCCCAGCAGGTCAGTCACTGACTGGACATTGTTTGAATGGGGGAACTGATGGGGTTCTAAAAAGGGCAATAATGGCAAATGGACAGAGGATTCAGTGCCACCTTGGTGCCGATTTGCCACTTATTCCCCTTTTAGTGTCCTTCTATTCAGTGCCCCCTTGATGCCCATTTGCCATTTTGTTGCCCCGTTATTGTTCTTCTGTGACAAAAGATGCTTTTATAAAAATCATTGTGTTTGGTGCAACTTTGTAATTACATTTAAGACTTCGTTCACATCTGCGTCGGGGCTCCGTTCAGGCGTTCCATCTGAGCTTGCCATCAAAACTGAACCCTGACAAACAAACGGAAACCATATGTCTTCGTTTGCATCACCATTGATTTTAATGCGGACGGATCAGGTGCAAATGGTTTCCGTTTGTCTCCGTTGTGCAAGGGTTCCGTCGAATTGATGGCATGAAAAGCACAGTTGACTACCGTATTGATTCAGTCAGGGTTCCGTTCTGACGGAAAGCTCAGATGGAACGCCGGAACGTAGCCCCGACGGACATGTGAACGGAGCCTTATTAAACTATTTTTACTTTTTGAGATAGATCCTGCATGTCAGAGACAAAGGACCTGCTGACACTGACCCCTTCAGTCCCACAGATTCTGGTCTTAGCGCTAGATACGGCTGCTCTGTATACAGAATACAAAGCAGCTGTATCTCAAAATGTAAAAATAGTTTTTAATACAAAGTATTTTAGAAAGTTGCATAAAACACACTGACTATTAAAAAAAAAACAAAAAAAAACAACTCGATTTCAAAAGGTGTGCATAGCTTTAAAGCGGTTGTCCAGAATACAGATTAAACATTTTGTTGAAGCAGCAGGAGGAGTTAAAATAAAAATTAAAAAAAATAACTTCTACTTACTTCTCTCCTCCCAGACGTTCCTGTGCTGGGGGCTCCCATCAGATCTGTTCTCTGTTTGTATATAGCGGTGACATCATGTTGACCGTACACCACCGCTGCAGCCTATTAATAGGCTCAGCGATGTTCAGCAGAGACCAGTAATTAGTGATGTACTGTCAATGTGATTTCACCGCTGCAGTCACTCTGTGTACACACAGAACAGAGATGACAGAAGACCCCAGAGCAGGAAAGAGGTAAGTATCAGGGCCGGCTCCAGGTATATGTGGGCCCTCGGGCGACACAAGACTTAGTAGACCCCTTTGTGGCAGTAAAATGGCAGAAAACGTCACTTTGTGCCCCCATATAGAAGTTAGGGCCCCAGTTTGTACCCCCATAAGTTTAGAATCCTCTGTAGATAGAGCCACACAGCCCTCCCCACCCAGGTAGTGCCACAAAGCCACCCCTCCCAGGTAGTGCCACACAGCACCCCCTCCCAGGTAGTGCCACACAGCCCCCCTCCCAGGTAGTTCCACACAGCCACCCTCCCTTGTAGTGCCACACAGCCACCCTCCCTGTAGGTTGCACCTTTGGGGTTTCATCTAGGAGTGGAATCCCCAGCCAGAGCATTGCCAACACCCTGGGTGGGCAATCCGCTTCAGGAGCAGCCCCTCGCATCCACATATGTGGACAGTGGTTTCCGAGGCAGCAACAGAGCCATAGTCCCGGGCAGAGCACTACTACCGTGTTTCCCCGAAAGTAAGACAGTGTCTTACTTTCTTTTTATCCCCAAAAGCCCCACTATGTCTTACTTTCGGGGTATGTCTTATATTGGAAAAAAAAGAAAAGACGTTCATACTTACCAAGAACTTCCTGCTTCCTCCAGTCCGGTCTCCCGGCCGTTGCCTTGGTGACGCGTCCCTCTCGACATCCGGCCTGACATCCCTGGATGACGTTTCAGGCCATGTGACCGCTGCAGCCAATCACAGGTCAATCACAGGCTGCAGCGGTCACATGGACTGCCGCGTCATCCAGGGATGTCGGGCTGGATGTGAAGAGAGGGACGCGTCACCAAGACAACGGCCGGGTAAGTATGAATTTCTTTAACTTTTATCCTGCATTACCGTATTTCTGCGCGGTGACGTATGGAGAGGGGGGCGGCGCGGAAGTGGGCAGGAGGCGGCAATACCCCCGTGTTTCCCCGAAAGTAAGACATATGTCTTACTTTCGGGGTACAGCTTATATTAGCCGACCCACCTGAAACCCCCGATACGTCTTACAATCGGGGGTGTCTTACTATCGGGGAAACACGGTAGCACTCTGCCCCGGGACTCCTGCTCTGCTTCTGACATCACTGTCCATATACTGTATGGGCAGTGATGTTGGAGGCTTCCCCAGAGACGGAGTCCCGGAGCAGAACCGCTTCTAGCGCTCTGCCGGGGACTCCTCCTGACATCACTGTCCATATATGGACGACGGCAGCGTCAGCACCTGGTGGCCGAGTGGGCCCACCCAAGTGTAGTGGGCTCCGGCACTCGCCTGGGTTCGCCGGGTGCCGACGCCGGCCATGGTAAGTATGGGCTGCTTTTTTATTTGAAGCCCTCCCCTCCTGCTGCCATATAACAAGTCTAAACCCGGACAACCACTTTAACACTATCCGTGTATGTATGGCGGATGTGCATTCCAACAATATTGCATGTGCCACAGTGTTTTATCTGTGGTGTTACTTTACGTAGGAATGCAGGTAATATGAATACGTTCTGTAATCAGAGAGTTATCCCTATGTGTGTTATCTGCGGTGGTACGTATGACTGCAGGGAACACATATACATCATCTGTAATCAGTTATCACTAAGTGTGTTATCTCAGGTGTTACATAGGGCTGCAGGTAACATCTACTACATTATCTGTACACAGAGAGTTACCACTGTGCATCTGTGGTGTTACATAGGACTGTAAGTAACTATTCGTGTGTGTGTGTGTGTGTATATATATATATATATATATATATATATATATATATATATATATATATATATATATATATATATATGTGCCTGTGTGGGTAGATGTGGGTCTGTATGTCCATATATTTACCTATATGAATTTGTATGTGACCCATTATGTGTGCATACATGCCTCATGTGTGTGTGTGTGTGTGTGTGTGTGTGTGTGTGTGTGTGTGTGTGTGTGTGTGTGTGTGTGTGATATATATATATATAAATATTTGCCTGCATGTCTAAATATGTGCCTCTATGTATGTATAGTATATATGTTCCAGTATGTGCATGTCAATATATATATATATATATATATATATATATATATATATATATATATATATAGTTAATTTTTTGGGTTTGTGGAGGGCAGCAATAGAGAATCCCGCACAGGGCGCCATTCAACCTAAGGCCTGCACACGCGCACACACACAGTTTTGCCATGAGACCGGTCTCACAGAAATACAATGTGAAGACTAAAAAAAATATTCATGCATGTAACATTTGGATTTTACAGCGCTACAACTATTAAAGGCTGTAGGTAATGAGTAAAGAGCGCTTCTTACCAATGGCAGAGAGCAGGCACATAATGAGGAGTATTAGCACACACCAGAAGACATCTGTATTCATCTGCCTTTCAAGCTTACTACGTTTATAACGAGGTCCGTTGTTGTTTAACAATGCTTTGGTCTCATGGCCTACAAAAGTGAGAAAGACATTAATAAAGTATGACAAAAGACACAACCAGCTTCATTACAGCTATTCTATTCACTCATCTGTGCAACTTCATATGCAACCTTTATATGCAAATGAAAAATATACAATTATGAGAATGGCCAATATGCAAAAGGAAAGACAAAGATTGTGTGAACAAATGCAATTATACACGAAGGCTATATTCCAAATGTACACAAACTTTTATTTGAGTAAATAGACAAAGATTAAAAACTGCTAGACAAAAAAATAAATAAAAAAATACCATAAAATGACATGCAAAATCATTGTCAATATAACCGGGTACACAGAAATGTATGCATACTTACCATATCCAAAAGCATATAGTCCAGGAACTGCGTGGCTAACAAATATTGCAAGACTAGTGACCATACTAAACTTGAAGCGGACTGTGTGCCATTAACCCCTTTCATGAATTTGGACATACAACTACGTCCCAATTCTGGTCTTCTAACTGCAAAACATAATATTAATCGAAACTTCTAATCCGGATGTTTAACCCTTTAGATGCGTGGGAAATAGTGACTGCAAGATCTAAAAGAGTTTGAAAGAGGGGTCTCCTTCCCTCAGTCCTTTGGCGCAATCGCTGTGTGCCAATGGGTAACCATGGCAGCCGGGGGCCTGATGAAGGCCCCAGGTCTGCCATAGGTACATACCGATTAGGCCATGCCAGGCTTAAAGAGGCTCTGTCATCATATTTTGCAACCCCTATCTGCTATTGCAGCAGATCGGCGCTGCAATGTAGATTAAAGTAACGTTTTTATTTTTAAAAAACGAGCATTTTTGGCCAAGTTATGACCATTTTTGTATTTATGCAAATGAGGCTTGCAAAAGTCCAAGTGGGCGTGTTTAAAAGTAAAAGTACAACTGGGCGTGTATTATGTGCGTACATCGGGGCGTTTTTACTACTTTTACTAGCTGGGCGTTCTGACGAGAAGTATCATCCACTTCTCTTCAGAACGCCCAGCTTCTGGCAGTGCAGACACAGAGCGTGTTCTCGAGAGATCACGCTGTGACGTCACTCACAGGTCCTGCATCGTGTCGGACGAGCGAGGACACATCGGCACAAGAGGCTACAGTTGATTCTGCAGCAGCATCGGCGTTTGCAGGTAAGTCGATGTAGCTACTTACCTGCAAACGCTGATGCTGCTGCAGAATCAACTGTAGCCTCTGGTGCCGATGTGGCCGACACGATGCAGGACCTGGGGCAGGAAGTGAGTGACGTCACAGCGTGATCTCTCGAGAACACGGCTGTGTCTGCACTGCCAGAAGCTGGGCGTTCTGAAGAGAAGTGGATGATACTTCTCGTCAGAACGCCCAGCTAGTAAAAACGCCCCGATGTACGCACATAATACACGCCCACGTGGACTTTTGCAAGCCTCATTTGCATAAATACAAAAATGGTCATAACTTGGCCAAAAATGCTCGTTTTTTTTAAATAAAAACGTTACTGTAATCTACATTGCAGCGCCGATCTGCTGCAATAGCAGATAGGGGTTGCAAAATCTGGTGACAGAGCCTCTTTAAGGCCTAAAAGAATTCCAGTCAGTGATACAGTGATAAGTATCCCAAAGCACTAAAAATTAAAATCAAACAATGTTTGGCTATAAAATAAAAATAGAAAAGACTATTTAAAAAAAAAAAATGTAAAAAAAAAAAAATCGTAGCTCTGCAATTGTAACCACCCAGACAAAAATAAAAATATTGTGGTAGACCATGCGGTAGACTCTCTGAACCGACTTTGGTATGAATCCATTGTTGTAGATCACATCCACCCATACATGCGGTTTGTCTTCCCTGGGGCAGATAGAATCTTCCAGCAAGACAAGCAAAACAACGCAACATGTCACACGGCTAGAAATGTCTGACAGTGGTTGGAAGAGCACGACCAAGACTTCAAAGAACTTCACTGGCCCCCTAATTTGCCAGATTTGAACTCAATTGAGTATCTGTGGGACCACCTCGATCTTCTTTTTCGCTCTATGGATCCCTCCTCCACGCAGTCAGCAGCAAATGTGGGATGCACTGCAGTCAGCATGGCTCCAGATACCGGAGACAACTTAACACCTTATTGAGTCACTCCCAGCCCGTCTAGCTGCTGTCCGTGCTGCACACGGCGGTTACTCTGGATATTAGATGGTGGTCATAATAATGTGACTCGACTGTGTTGGTTGTAGTTGACTGAATCCTTTAGCGACTTTGTTAAAATGCAGTTACAACCGCCATAACATGCTATTATGACACTTATTAGTCTAGACCAAGAATCCCCAAACAGTGGCTCGGGAGGAAGTCCTCACATTAGGTACTGGGGTCAAAACCATAAGGTTATGTGCACACACAAAACAAAAAACATCTGAAAATACGGAGCTGTTTTTGTATAGAGTCTATGAAAAACGGATCCAAAAACGTCCCAAGAAGTGACATGCACTTTGTAAAAAAACGGCCCGTCAGAATAGAATGCCGTTTTTCCCATTGAAATCAATGGGCAAATGTTTGGAGGCATTCTGCTTCCGATTTTTCGACCGTTCTTTGGCCCGAAAATAAGTTGAGTGAACATACCCGAACACTGACAGTTAACACTATAGTGTAAGCCATATCACTAGGCATTTATTAGGATTCTTCACTTTCACTATTCAGTATGGCTCAACACCATCTACTATATTTCAAAGTTGCTCGCAACCTACGAAGGTTTGGGGACCACTGGTTTGGACAGTGTTGACTGTATTTGGAAAAAGGGTGAAAAAAAACAACAAAAAAAAAAAAAACACAGGTCAAAACTTTAGCCACATGACTTTATGCTGGATGTGCAACCCAGGATTTAAAGGGGTTATCCGGGGACCAAAAATTGCATTGCAATAATATATTTATGTGAAACGAAGTAACTTACTAATATACTTTAATTAAAAACTCTGTACTAAATGGTACAGTTTAAACCTTTGCTCGGGGACTCCAGCGTGGAGAAACCCCTGAATTGACCAAATATGGACATCGGGAGCAGTGCTGGAGTCCCGAGCAAAGCGCTAGCTGATGCTTTGCTCGGTACTCAAGCAATAGGCAATGTGACAGCCCCTTGCGGTCATGTTCAGGAACAGCACATGAAGACCTCAGTCACACGGGGCCGTGTTGGAGCGTCATTCATTATTAGAAAAGCTCCAGCACTTCCTGAATAATTCATGAGGTTTAAACTGCACCATTTAGTACAGAACTTTTAATCAAAGTATATTAGTAAGTTAACTAGCATTCTCTGAAAGTTGGTATAAGAAAGCACGACATGATGTATGACTATTAGTACTTTCATCTCTACACACTAAATTTAATAGATGAGCATCTATAAAGGGGACATTCCCACTCAAGACAAGACATTTATGGCATACCCATAGAATATGCTATAAATGACTGCTAGATGCAGGTGCCAGCTCGGTGACCCGCACTTATATCGAGAATTTACTCTGCTGTTTCCATAACTCTCATTCTCAACATAGGGGTGGGACCCAGAGATGGTACCCGAATCTATCAGACATTTATGGCATATCCCATGGTTATGTGATAAATATCTTAGGTGGGAATAGCCCTTTAACCCCTTTGCACTCAGCGACGTAATATTCCGTCGTGCTAAGTGCATCGTTCGCGCTCAGCGCCGAAATAGTACGTCGCTGGAGGAACGGCCATTTCGGCCGTCTTCCCGACACATACAGGAGTTGTGACAGCTGCTCTCATACAGTAGATGCCGCATCTGCTTCAGCGGGGACCGATCGTTGTGTCCCTGCTGATTAACCCCTTGGAAGCCACGTTCAATAGCGATCGCGGCTTCTTAGGGGTTAAGCTACCATCGTTGGCCCGCTACACGATAGCGGCCGGCGATAGTGGATATGCCAACCGGACGCCTAACAATGGTGTCCGGCTATGCCATCTACGGAAGCCTAGTGGGTCCTGACTAAGTCAGGACCCACTATGCTTGCTGTCAGTGAGTAGCTGACAGCTCTAATACACTGCACTACCCATGTAGTGCAGTGTATTAGAATAGCGATCAGGGCCTCCTGCCCTCAAGTCCCCTAGTGGGGAAAAGCAATAAAGTTAAAAAAAGTTGAAAAAAAAAAAGCTGTGTAAAAATAAGAAAATAAAAGTTTTAAAAGTAACAAAAAGTAAAAATCCCCCTTTTTCCCTGATCAGTCCTTTATTATTAATAAAAATAAACAAATAAACTATACATAATTGGTATCACCGCGTCCGTAACGGCCTACAAAAGTATTGTACCAGGATCACAATTTTTTGGTCACTTCACTTCCCATAAAACGGAATAAAAAGATCAAAAAGTCGCATGTACCTAAAAATGGTACTAATCGAAACTGAAGTCCTCACACAGCTTTCTTGATGGGGAAAAAAAATAAACGTTACGGCTCCTAGAATATGGCAACACAAAAAGTAAATGATTTTTAATAAAAAGTATTTTTATTGTGCAAACGCCATAAGACATAAAAGAAAACAAACTATAAACATCTGGTATTGCCGTAATCGTATCGCCCCGCAGAATAAAGTGAATATGTAATTTATAGCACACTGTGAACGCTGTAAAAAAAAAAAAATAGAATAACAATAGTAGAATTGCTGTTTAGTCCCCACACCTCTTAAAAATAGAACAAAAACCGATCAAAAAGTCGCATGCACCCAATGAAAACGACAATGAATTCCTCAACGGGTCTAGTTTCCAAAATAGGGTCACTTTTGGGGGGTTTCCACTGTTTTGGCACCACAAGACCTCTTCAAACTGGACATGGTCCCTAATAAAAAGGAGGCCTCATAATCCTCTAGGTGCTCCTTTGCTTCGGAGGCCGGTGCTTCAGTCCATTATTGCACTTGGGACACATGTGGGATATTTCTCAAAACTGGAGAATCTGGGCAATAAGTATCGAGTTGCGTTTCTCTGATAAATCCTTCTGTTTTACAGAAAAAAATGGAATAAAAAGGATTTGACAAAAAAATGCAAATATGTAAATTTCACCTCTACTTTGCTTTAAATTCCTGTGAAACACCTAAAGGGTTAATAAACTTTCTACATGCTGTTGTGAATACTTTGAGGGGCCTAGTTTCTAAAATGAGGCGTTTGATAGGGGTTTCTAAACGTTAACCTTAACGTTTCTGTGGTACTTACAGCAGAGCAAACGTAATCTCGCGAGATCTCGCTGTAAATGACAGGTTACAGGGAGATTACGCTTTGCTCTGCTGTAAGTACCAAACAAACGTTAACGAAGTGCAGGGATTGTGAATAGACATCCCGTCCTGGCTGGAAGGAATGTGTAGTCACTGTCTAAACACTTCAGTAACGTTAATATGTCAGTATAAGACAGCACATCGTGAACAACCCAGTGTCACTATGCGCTGAGTAAATGAATGGGAAGAAGTGCATGATGTGGATTGGTCACTGATTGGTCCGTGTCATACACTCCTCTCCAGAACGCCCACTTGGTCTAAAGTAAGAAACATAAAAACAAAGCTAAAATCGCTCCTAATGTGGTAAAAATAGATCGTTTTTCTAAATAAAAAGCACTGCTGTCACCTACATTACAGCACCGATCTCCTTATGTAGGAGATAGGGCACTTATAATGTAGTGACAGAGCCTCTTTAAGGGGTTAACTATTAGAGAAGTTGTAAGAAATCAGTACCTGCATAGACAACTATTCCAGAGACAACTTCTGTATTTCTAAGAGTACATCCTCGTAACAGGAGATTCTCTTTGTAAAGGCCAGATTTCTTTCCATTTTTATGGATCCTGCAGAAAAATAAATAAATAAATAAAGAAGATAGTCAGCTCATCTTTTTTTTTTTTTTTTATTTAAAAACAAGCTTACTATAAATGCTTAGTTTTACTATTCAACACATGCCTAGACAAATTTATGCCAGGTTTAGGAGTCGGCATTGACACGCTATAGGAACATGTCCGCAAAGCAATTCGGGATGAGTGAGCATTGCTTTACATGTCAATAGAAAGCCCCACTACATTCAAAGAAAGTCCTTCCCCAATATGCCCTCTGCTAGAAGACATCTCTATACAGCAGCCTATTGGCAGCTGCTGTATGTAGCCTCCTGCATTGGTCATGGTCACTGTGGTTTCCAGGCAGAGCTGGATTTGGATGTTATCACGGACAGTATTTAGCATCAGGAAGAAGCACCCTGCCATCTGGATGCATGGCGGACATAAAGCAAAACCGTTACCAGGGCAGATTTCCTAGTTGCCATGTCGACCTTATAACCGTGTTGTTGTTTCCTGACATATATATTGTAATTTTTTTTTATTTATGCATGCATCTATGTTCAAGTTTGTTAAAATAGCATTCATTATTCAGTCTGTGGGTGCTGAACACCTAGAAGGACCCTTCCGGTTTCGAGGAATAATGTTCATGCGCTACTCTTCTCACATGAGCCTGGTTCTTCAATAAAAGGCATTTAAGTCAAAATCTGGATGTGCTGGACTTCATCTTCTGTCATCTTTTTGTGGCCACTTACAGAACAGTCCGTGCACCAAGGGAAACTGAACTCACTTGTCAGTGGGATAAGCAAATCTGCTTTATAGGTTATTGTTCTGTACAGGCCTAGATAACAAGGCTTTGACGTGGACAATAGCAAAGGAAGAAATGTGTTCCATATTACACAGAATATTGAAAGCAGCCTACAGAACGGATAAAAGATGCTGCTACTAAGGCCCCATGCACACGACAGCAAAAAACCTCCGTTTTTGCGGACCGCAATTGCGGTCTGCAAAAACGGAGCCATTCACTTTCATTGAACACTGACAACTTTCCGTAGCACTACGGAAGGGTGTCAGTGCCGTGGAAATGTTCCGGGAATTATGGAACATGTCCGTTCTTTCGCATTTTGCGGGCCGTGCTCCCATACTTTGTATGGGAACACGGCCCGGAAATCCGGCTGTCAGTCAGCGGCCGGCCGTGCCCGCAATCGCGGGCAAGGTTGTGTGCATGGGGCCTAAATAAACGGTATATAATTTTGATAAATACTTCATATTGGATTCAACAATCTTGGCACGATCACCTTTATCCCAGTCTTACAAAAAAGATAAAGCTGGAGACAATGTGGATATTAATCCATGCATAGCCCCTTTTTATGAGCAATATTTCCAGAAAAAATTCTGGGTCAATACGAATATTCAATCAAAATTATTTTAGCCGCAATCAGAACAAATCGCACATCATTAAGACTACAGCAGGAAATCTGCATGTGGCTTAAAGTTGGCCACTCATAATGCATTATTGTGGTCAACCTGGCTGGGCTCTTGCACGCTTCTGACGTACAAGATATTGGAAAACCCCCTCATAAATATGCATAACCCTCCCTTTCCTCATACAGAAAAAAAAAGGATCAGACTCCACAGCAAAAGTCTGAGAGCAGAGGATGTCCAACCAATAACACATTTGGAGTAAAACCAAGTTCAAATAGTTGCGAGACAGAAATGAAATGGGTGCGGTGGTAGTACCAGTAATGACAAGGTAGAAGTAGTTGTGTCACTAGTAGCATGGGAGTAGTAGTACAAGCATGGTACCACAAGTGACATAGGTGTGGTAATATCACGAGAGACATAGAAACTGGTATTAAATGCATCTCCAGTAGAAGTGACATGGGTGCAGTAGTATTACGGTTAGGGATATGCAGTAGCAGTGCCAGATAAGAGCAGAGCTATCCTGGGATGGCTGGAGACATCATACCCCACCTTCACCTACAGACTGTTGACTTTGCTGTAAAATGTTGATATCATGCTGTACAGAGAGGGTGGCGAGTAGGTCCATTAAGAAAATTACTGTATTTTATATTTTTACAATATTATTGAATAATATTTAAAAAATAACACCAAAAAAAAAAAAAAATCTTAATATTGCCCCTTTAACATTTTGTAGTGTGCTGTGCAGTTTAGTATATGCCCCTCTTCCCGTTTTCATTTTTACCAAACAATGTGAATTTTGGAAATTCCCGCAAGACTATTTGTATAAATGACTGATAACCTTCTGTTTCATTACAAAACCTATTACTAAATAGAAACAAAAGGGGTTTCCCCACTAGAATCAATTAAATATGCTACGTCTGATCATGGGCGGACTGATATTTAGCAAACATTCAAGATTAACTGGTTCATTGTAATAATGTGCAGCACATATATTCACAATGGAAGCCCGCCAAGTATAAAATAAATACACATGGATTGTCATTCAGATCCTTATAATTCATTTGTTTTGGTCGGAGTTTTTTTTACACTTCTAATCTCTTCTCAACCAAGTCATCCAAAATTCTATCTGGATTTTATGCATATCCATAGCACTTTTCCAGGAACTAGCAGCGCTATACTAGTGGATAGTGGGCGTAATCACAAACAGATGTCGTTTCCAACAAGGCTGTTATCTTGTGTTGGTCCTAGGGCCGAGCTACATAGCAATACATTTTAACACCACCCCCTCTAAATGCAATTGCTGGGGAGGATATATTCCCCGGGACAATCTGGACAACATCTGGCAACACAACGTGAACTTTTGATGCTTCTAGGACTGGGTGGGATACATTATTAGGAATTTTATGGCAATAGTAAATGGAGTTTTTTTGTTTGTTTTCTAAAATTTGACAACATGATAAAAGATGAATTTTGGTTAACTGGGAAATGCCCCTTTCTTTGAAAATTCATGCTTGCCAAGATTTCTCAGTCGCTCCTTATACACAGACTACAATCCAATACAAGTTATCAGCATTTTACCAAGTAGCAATCGGAGGTCTGTTTTTAAAAAGTTTTTTTTAAAACCAGACACTTATGACATATTCATCGTGTATGCCACAAAAATGCCTGATCAGTGCAGGTCCGACCGATTGTACATCAATGATTGCTAAAATGAATGAGTGCTATAAAAGAAGCACTATTCATCTCCACCATAGGTTTAGATGGGAATGTACCAGACTATTCTGATAGATAAGTCCTTACCCATCTCCTTACAGACCCAGAACAAACAAGAAATCAACGTCAGTATCTCTTCAATTCATATGCACTATTCATTTAGGCACCATACAAATACACAAAACGACGCTTCGATTTAATTACAAGCCTTGAAGGCGGCTCTACTGAGTTTTAGAAGCCTCCGTCAGCTCCTGTCCACTCCTCTCAGGGTACACCAGATTGGCCCATTGACATACACACGATTCAGAAAGAGCCTTTGTGGGAACCCTCCCCCACTCGCAATCAGCTCTTATCACCTAGATCAGCTGCTGGCACACTGGCACACACACACACTATATACTCACATGTAACCACGAAATCTGCTCAAATCATTATTTGGTTTCTCACATTCAGTAACACTGTTAAACTTCATAGGATCAAACTCCGATTCCTAAAACAAAAGAAAAACATATAGATGTTCAGCAGGCAAGTAATGTGTAAAAACCTTCTGCAAAAAAAATAATCAATGTAACGGTAAGCATCAAGGATGACTTGAGGCTCTAAGCGTAGCAGACATAGAACTTGCTTCCTTCTGACCAGATTTGATTTTTAGGCTACGGTATATTCTGAGGTCTTGGTTTCTATATTGGAATGCTATGTAAACAAGAGGACCTGAAATAGAGATTGGCAGCAGGAAAAGCTAAAGTACTTTTGTTCAAGTCCACTCAAATTCCAAAAGGTTAAAACGTAACAGAACCATCTAAAAATATAGCCAGTTCATACACCCCTTGAGGTAAGTTTGTAGATCTTTTTAAAAGCCCATTTATACAAGTAGATAGCCAGTCAGAATCCAAGACTAAGCGAGAGACAATGATGAATGACTGCTTAATATAAATAGGTGAAGCAACTGTATGACTAGCAATTTAATACTCGTTAATCATGTGGTAAATAGTGAATGGTGCCTGTACACATTGTGGCTGAGCCCCGGTAGTTGCCGTACGGCCACATCATGTACAGGCATCCTTACCTGCCCGATACTATGTTTGTTTTAACAAGTCGCAGCACCAGCTTGTACCATAGACGTGGTAAGAGGCGCACATCATAGAAGTACAGGAATGTAACGGAGCGGCTCGCCAAACTTGATTAGCTATACACTCAATAATATCATTATGCCGCCTGACCTTACAAAAATGTGGTTACTAATAATATTCAATAAAGCACTGTCCACATTGTGGTCCTCGGGAATTATTATGCAGCACTGTGTGTGTCATGTGGTCTTCTCAGTATTTGACTGTTACTGCTGAAAACTGGAAGATAAAACATTTCTCAGCAACAGTATCGAAAAATCTATGACCCCAAATAAAAACGGTAATTAACATTTGAGTTGTCGGCACAACGTTTGCTTAAAAGAGATTTCCCAACTGGACAACCTCAGTCCACAGACATCAAACCAATAAGCCAGAGTAGGAAAGCGGCGCAGACAGTGGGTTTGGCGCAGACCATGATTTTTTTCACCTTGATAAATTCGTCCCATTGCGAATTTCTAATTCTCTTAGATTGACTTCCCTGGTTTTTTTTTGTGCCAAAGAAATGTATGGATCCTATACAGCCTGAAAACATGGGACGGCAAATACTGCCTTAACTGGTGACGAGCCACAGTAGTCATCGCTTACAATGACAAGGACTAACAAAACAAAAACAGTGTCAAATAAATACTTTGTATTCGTACTGTATACAGTGTTAGTAAATATAATGTATAAGGGGCTGGAGCTCCGTTTGTCTCCAAATCCCTGGTGCTCCTTGCCGTACTGCACGGTTCAGAAGGTAAGCCTGAAAAATTATTATTCTAACCAAATAGCTTATTTCGCTTGTGGAAGTCATTTCTGTACACATTAGTAGAATGGTAGGTTGTTCCACAGAAAATAAGGCGAGTGATAGAGATACAACTTTTCAATGATACTATTCGTACAGTACTGAATATATAAAATGACAGTCGTGTCACATTTCATCTAGAAATAACGAGGCTAGATTTCCATTTGCTGCTGACAGTCACAGTCATACTAGCATTTCCACATTGAGGGAGTTTATCGGATTCTCTTCATATCTGCTCATTTTACTAACAAGTAGAACACAAAATGCTGATATGGCTCGTAGTCCACTAAACCGGTATCCTGGGACTTACTCTGCAAAGACTTTCCCATGGAATAAAGTGAACAGAAATGTCTTGTGCCAAGCAGCGGTGTCACTACTACTGAAAGCATTTTGCTTTGTATTTTTAAATTATTGCTAATCCAGCATCAACTTCCTATTATTTGATCATGGCAACGAGACTGAAAAAATAAATGATTATTATATTAACATAGTCTGAAGGATTTTTAAAACACATTTTACCAAGGCCCGTTCCACACGGCAAATATGCAGCGGTTTACAGCACAATACAAGCGGATAGGGTTTTCAAAACATGTAGCAGAATTTTTTTTTAATCAAAATTAAATAATTAAATAGCTATTATACAGTGTATATATATATATATATATATATATATATATATATATATATATATATATACATATATATATATATATATATATATAAAAGAAAATCAGATTTGGAAATCCACAGAATGCTCAATCTTGGTGGGAAACGCTATGAATTTTCACCACAAATTTCACACTTGCAACAAAATCCATAGTGGATTTCTTCCTATACATCTGGACGTAGCCTTAAGGAGGCTCTGTCACCAGATTTTCAAACCCCGATCTCCTATTGCAGCAGATAGGCAATGCAATGTAGATAACAGCAACGTTTTGTTTTTTTCAAAAACGAGCATTTTTGGCCAAGTTATGAGCATTTTTATATTTATGCAAATTAGCCTTTCTTAAGTACAACTGGGCGGGTTTAAAGTAAAAGTACAACTGGGCGTGTATTATGTGTAACATCTGGGCGTTTTTACTTGTTTTACTGGCTGGGCGTTGTGAATGGAAGTATATGATGCTGACGAATCAGCATCATCCACTTCTCTTCGTTACCACCCAGTTTCTGGCAGTGCACAGGCACACAGCGTGTCCTCGCGAGATCACGCTGTGACGTCACTCACTTCCTGCCCCAGGTCCTGCATCGTGTCGGACGAGCGAAGACACATCGGCACCAGGCGACAGAGGCTACTTCGACTTACCTGCAAACGCCGATGCTGCTGCAGAATCAACTGTAGCCTCTGTCGCCTGGTGCCGATGTGTCCTCGCTCGTCCGACACAATGCAGGACCTGGGGCAGGAAGTGACGTCACAGCGTGATCTCTTGAGAACACGCTGTGTGTCTGTGCACTGCCAGAAGCTCGGTGTAAACGAAGAGAAGTGGATGATGCTGATTCGTCAGCATCATACACTTTTATTCACAACGCCCAGCTAGTAAAACAAGTAAAAACGCCCAGATGTACATACACAATACACGCCCAGTTGTACTTAAGAAAGGCTCATTTGCATAAATATAAAAATGCTCATAACTTGGCCAAAAATGCTAGTTTTTGAAAAAAAAAAAAACGTTACTCTTATCTACATTGCAGCGCCGATCTGCTGCAATACGAGATAGGGGTTTGAAAATCTGGTGACAGAGCCTGTTTAAGGGTATGTTTACACAGGGCGGATACGCTGCCTAGAAAGTATATTCCGGAATTCCGGCTGAAAAAAACGCACCAAATTGTGGTGCAATTTTTCAGTCGGAATGCCCGCTGCGGAAAACTGCACATAAAAAAATATATATAGTTTCATACTTATGTAGCCATGGCGATGTGTCCCTCTGCCGTCCTGCAGTCCGGCCTCCTGGGATGACGTGTCATTCCATGTGCGCAGCTTATGATTGGCTGTGCGGTCATATGGGATGAAACCATCCCAGGAGCCCAGGACGCAGCAGCACAGATTTTCTGGGTGAATTTTTTTTCCCGAGTTGCGATTTTTGAAACGGAATCTCAGCTTTTCCACCACAAAAATCGCAACATCTGCTATTTGTCGTGGGTTTGTGTGCACCGCAGGTCAATTTCTGAGTGTTTTTTCCACATCATTTACGCAGCGTGTGGATGAGATTTGTTCAAATCTCATCCACTTTGCTGCCACTGTATTATGCTGCGGGTTTTCCGCAACTAAAGCAGTTGCAGAAAATCTGAAGTATTTATGCTACGTGTGAACCCGGTTTAAGCATTTTAAGATAATGCCCCTACTCTTCTTAAATTATTTGTCAATGGTATCGAAGACTAAAACGGTCAAATGGCATAATAGTACTAGAGATTACACGCACAAGCACATGGTGACCATTTACATTTTTTACAAAGTTTTGCTTTCACAGTTCTTGTATATTTGTCACACTGAATGGTTTCGAATTTTATAACAAAAAAGTATAACATTAACCCTTTACCACCGCAGCTATTTTTTGGCATTTCTTACAAAGTCTCATTTTTCATATCGGACGGTCATTTTCTGTGGGAATAACTTTTTAATACTTTTACTTATCTAAACAATTCGGAGACAGTTTTTTTCATGATGGATTGTACTTTATTGTTGGTGTTACATTTTGGTCGATACATTGTGTTTGTGTGAAAAAACAATAAAATGAATTGAAAGTTTAGCATTTAGTGCGTAGTGCACTTGCTATGTGTTTTTTCCATAGGAATACATTGTAGTTATCACGCTAAAGAACAACTACAAATGTATGTCTATGGGAAAAAAAATCCACAAATCAAAACAGATTTCTAAAGTTCTTGCGTTGCGTAATATTTTTCCCATAGCGAAGGCCCCATGCATACAACCAAAGAATTAATCCGTAATTTCGGTCCATAATTACGCATTTACTTCTATAGCACACTGACACCTTCCCGTATATTTACGGGAAGGTGTCCGTGCCTTAGTATGGCCCCGCAAAAGATAGGACATGTCCTATTTTTCTATTTTTACGGACCGTGCTACCATACTTTATATGGGAGCACAGCCCGCAGATGCGGGCGGCTGTCTGCGGCCGGCCATGCCCGTAATCACGGACAGGCCTTAGATAGTGACGTTTTCCACAGGGTATGTATACAAAGCAAGTACGCCACACGTGACTACACCCCAAGACAAAATCATTTCCCATATGCTGACATTTTTTAAACCTTCTTTTAAATTTTTCAAGACCTTAAACTTGTAAGTTTAGCAGCAGTTTTTCCAATTTTCCAGAAAATTTCCAAAACCTATTTTTTTAGGCACCAGTAAAGTGGCTTTGAGGGGTCTATATAGTAACCCCTCCAAGTATTCAAAGCAGCATTTAGGGAGTTTCCTAACAATTTACGCGTTTTACAAAAATGAAAGCAAAGTGCAGGTGAAAGTTTTTTATTTTTTTACAGAAATTTTATTTATATATATATATATATATATATATATATATATATATATATATATATATATATATATATATATATATATATGGAGCAGCGTTTTCCCAATGGTATATTCACACGCGGCAATTTTGTTCCAGAAATTTCTGGGACTGTCCCATTTATCTGAATACATGAACATATTGCAGAAATGACCCCATTCAGATACATGGCAGGGATTTTCCAGTTGGACATTTCTGCAATAAATCTGCCGTGTGTGAATGTACCCTAAAGAACGTTATGTGCAGTGCTTGGGACACAAGAGGGTGGCGAATGACAAGAAGAAAAAGCTGTTGAAATAATCTAGTCATGACATGGAGCTTCACAGACCACTATTATTAGTATGGCCTAAGAATGAGAAACTGAATCAAGAGATCAAGTTAAATGAGTCTTGTGAGCTCTGCTTAATTTAAGTTCCTTATTTTGCATAAAATATGCCTATAACATCTAAACTAAAATCTGATGCGCAGCAAACCATGGGGTTACAATTGTATCAGGAACAGCAAGGAAGGGAGTGAGCCCCAATTCTTCAAGGGAACATCCTCGCGTCTTAGACATTACATTTCCTTTCTGTAGAAGGGATTTTAGGTCTTTTTATAGAACTTATAAAGGAGACTGAATAAATTAGAAGGGAAGCTTCAACATTCCCTTGAGTACATATTATTTTTCCTGTGCACCAGAAGGCATCTGACTTTCCAGATTAAAATAGAAAATGGAGACAACCCCAATAACATTCAGAAATGATAAATAAACCTGTCCACTTGCTCAAGGCTCCATTTGGATTTTGTGAGTTCTAAAAATATTTAAAGGGTAGAATGCGGCTCATTCCTGCAGCGCAAAATAATCTTCAGGTATAAACCGCTAGCAGCAGAAATATCTATATTGGGATAACACATATGCAAGGAGGTAGGTATGTTTTTAGAAGAGACTTGCCGGGCTTTAACACTAACGCAGTGCAAATAGGCAATACATTCACAGACTGCACGCAGGCTGAAAACATTCTCTAGGCAGTGATGGGTGCGGTAGCAAAATACGAGCAATACAGAAAAGGCATTGAGGTCCTGCGCACAATGCCAGCCCTGTTTAATAGCTCAGTAAACAGCAGTTGACTGGAATGTAGCTAGGTGGGTCACAGCAAAACCTGATGTTTTGACAACAGCAGAAATACTCTGCCCCCACTTGTTCTTTCCGTAATCATTAAAAAGTAGTATCTAGAACTATATTAAGACGTACAGTCATGCTTTAACATTACCCAGCTCGTAAAAGAACCTGAATTCACTTTTTCCACCAATGCTTCAGGTTTTGACTGCACGCTGAACAAAATCTCTGGATTTCAGGAATATTATGTAAGAAATATGGATGGGGTTTAGAAACAAAAAACAAAACCAACAGCTGGAGACCAAAGATGCTTTCACAGAATGATCGCTCTGCAAAGCTAAACCAGGCCGCACGCGATGTCTACATGAATTCTAGTTTAAAGAAGCCAACAAGGTTTTGCACCATTAAGCTTTACATTATTTTAGCCAGCCTGGTGGATCAATATAGTTGCTATTGGGACTTCACTGAGGCTTGGGTAACTGTCCCAAACGAAAATGCCCTTGTGGACTTTTTAACCATCAATCACATTAGCATACATGATTTATGACCCCAGAAATGGTTGAAAAACCACAGGATTTTATTCTCTTTCTGCATACATGATACCGTTTATGTACTTTGTGCCTTGATGTTTGTTTCTCTGTGTTGACGAGGTCTACCGAAGAGCAACTCTAAGGCTGGGTTCACACACCCTATTTACGGACGTAATTCGGGGCGTTTTAGCCCCGAATTACGTCCGAAAATACGGCTCCAAAGCGTCGGCACACATCTGCCCATTCATTTGAATGGGTTTTACAATGTACTGTGCCGACGGTCATCAGTAAAACAGACGTCCGCGTCAAAGAAGTGCTTGTCACTTCTTGGGACGTAATTGGAGCCGTTTTCCATTGACTCCATGGAAAAACAGCTCCAATTACGTCCGTAATGAACGCAGCGAAAAGTGCCTGCACTTGCCATTACGTCTGAAATGCCGGAGCTGTTTTCTCCTGAAAACAGCTCCATAATTTCAGCCGTAACGGAGGCTGCCGTGTGAACATACCCTCAAAAAAGACAGTCACTTAAATGCCAATAATGGATTCTGAAAAGGGAGGAGAAAAAAATAAATAAATTCTAGGCCAGGTTCACACGTAGCATAAATACTGCAGATTTTCATCAACTTATTTAATTGCGGAAAATCCACAGTGTATTATGAAAGCAGCAAAGTGGATGGGATTTGAATCTCATCCACACGCTGCGTAAAAAAAAAAGACAAAAAAAAAAAAGTTAAGAAATTGACCTGCAGTACGGTTTTTCAATCCGCAGCATGTCAATTTATGCTGCGGAATCGCTGGTTTTCCCCATTGAACTCAATGAAGAGGTAAAACCCACAACAAAAAGCAGATGTTGCGATTTTTGCGGCGGAAAAGCTGCGATTTCACCGTCAAAATCTCAACTCAGGAATAAAGTCTATACTTACCCAGATGTCTGTGCTTCTGCGTTCAGCACGGCCTCCAGGGAAGAAGTTTCATCCCATGTGACTGCTGAAGTCAACCACAGGCTGCAGCAGCCACATGGCTTGAAATGTCATCCCAGGAGGATGCGTCGCCATGACTACTGGTAAATATAGAGGTTTGTTTTTTTACCTGTGTTCCGCAGCCGACATTCCGGACAAAAAACTGCACCACAATTTGGTGCGGTTATTCGGCTGGAATTCCCTGCGAGCTCCAGGGCGGATATGCTGTGTACCTTTACGCAGCGTATCCCCCCTGTGTGAACATACCCTTACTATGTGAACAAAGCATAAAAGATTGTGAAAGATCTGGAAAAGTGCTAAGACTACTACGTTCTTTTAATGATCCAATTCAGCTACACAGGAGGTTGATCATCTAATTAAGTCACAAAAGAAAAAAGCTGTTTATTGTTTAAATATGTTAGAACGTTAATTTATTTCGCATTTGTTAAACTTTCAGTTGGATTTCAATCCCCGTTAGCGTGGTCCCGGAAGATCTGTGCTTCTGCTCTAGCTGTGACACGTCGTAACCACCTCATGTAAGGCTAAGGCTGGGTTCACACAACCTATTTTCAGGCGTAAAGGAGGCGTATTATGCCTCGATTTACGCCTGAAAATACGGCTACAATACGTTGGCAAACATCTGCCCATTCATTTGAATGGGTTTGCCGACGTACTGTGCCGACGACCTGTCATTTATAAGTCGTCGTTTGACAGCTGTCAAACTACGACGCGTAAATGGACTGCCTCGGCAAAGAAGTGCAGGGCTCTTCTTTGAAACGTAATTTGAGCCGTTTTTCATTGAAGTCAATGAAGAACAGCTCAAGATTACGGCTGTCAAAGACGCCTCGCATAATGCGAGGAGGAGCTTTTACGTCTGAAACGAGGCAGCTGTTTTCTCCTGAAAACGGTCTGTCTTTTCAGACGTAAAAGGAAGCTAGCGTGTGCACGTACCCTAAGGGCCTGTTCACATCAGCGTTGCCTTTCCGTTGAGGGGCTCCGTCTGAGCTTTCCATCGGGTTAACCCCTCAATGGTAAGGCAAACAAACCTTAGCTTCCGTTTCCCTCACCATTGAGATCACACGTTGCTAATGGTTTCCATTGGTCACCGTTGTGACAGGGTTCCGTTGTTCTTGACAGAACAAATAGCACAGTCAACTGCGCTATTGATTCCGTCAAAACAACGGAACCCTTGCACAACTGAGACAAACTGATAATGGCACAGGATCCGTCACCATTGAAATGTGATTTCCGTTGGTTTCAGTCGGGCTCCATTCAGACGGAAAGCATGGGAGGCGAAGCCTAATCGGCTTTCTGTCAGTGAATAACTGACAGATCTAATACATTGCACTACGTAGGTAGTGAAATGTATTACAAAAAAAAAAAAACAGACAGTTGGACCTTCAAGTCCTCTAGTGGCACTTGAAAAAAGAAAAGTGTAAAAAAAAGTATTAAAAAAAAAAGTATTAAAAAAAAAAAAAAGTATTAAAAAAAAAGTGAAAAAAGTACTCGCCCTGTTCCCTTATCAAGTCCTTTATTAGTGAAAAAAAATAATAAACCATACGTATTTGGTATCGCCACGACCTGAGGTATAAAATATTATATTTATTGCACGTTGTGAACGTAAAAAACTAAAAACTATACCAGAATTTCTGTTTTTTGGTCACTTTGTCCTACAAATATTGGAATAAAAAGTGATCAAAAAGTCACACGTATCCAAAAATGGTACCTATATAAACTATAGCTCGTCTCGCAATAAACAAGCCCTCATACAGCTCCGTCGACTAAAAAAATTAAAAAAGTTATGGTTCTCCCAACATGGCGACAGAAGAAATACATTCTTTTTACAAAAGTAATTTTACTGTGCAAAAAGTTGTAAAACATAAAAAAGTTCTGACCCGCAGAATAATGTTAACATGCAAGTTGAACGCTGTATAAAGAAAACCTAAAAAAAACTATGCCAGAATTGCAGTTTTTTGGTTACCTTGCCTCCCCAAAAAATAGGGTAAAAAGTGATCAAAAAGTTGCATGTACCCCAAAATGGTACCAATAACAACTACAGCTCATCCTGCAAAAAAACATCCCTCATACCAGTAAGTCCATGAAAAAATAAAATTAGTTAATGCTCCAATAAGTCAGGAAATAAAAAATATGCAGTTGTGCAGGTCCGAGGGGAACATTGCTTCTGTTTCAAGAGGCGATTTATCGGGGCCCTAAAATTAGGGAACCGGGGAGGGCCCAAACATATCTGCAGGAAGCGAGGGTGCCCATATTATACCAGGACAACACTTTCCTAGCAAAATGCCCCAAACTGCAAAAGTGCAGAGTGTGGACCAAAAGGGGGATAAGAAAGAACACCATTTATCAGTGCGACACCGGCCTGTGCAGAAAGGATTGCTCCACAGCGTAACACACATCTATGGATTATTTTATTGTTTTTTTACCCCATTATTAGACCACCTGACTTTGCCCCTGATATACTCTGCCCAACTTATATGTAGCCCCAAATTATAAACGGAGACACCAGCAATACTCAAACAAAACTACTACCAAGCAGAATCCGCTCTCCAAAAGCCAAATGGCGCTCCCTCCCCTCTGAACCCTACAGCTGGGACAGGCATATTTGCCACTGAAATGGCATATCTAGGGAAAAATATACAGTTTTAATTTGCACCATCCACAGCGCATTCATTTATGGAAAAGACCTGTGGGGTGAAAATGCTCACTACAACCCTTAATAAATGCCTTGAGGGGTGTAGTTTCCAAAATGGGGTCACTTCTCAGGGGTTTCTTTTATTATTTCACATCAGAGCCCGGCAATTATGAACCAATACTTTGTAAATCGCCAAATTAGGCCTCAATTTTACATGTAACTCTTTCACTCCTGAGCCCTGTCAGATGTCCAGGAAAAAGATTATGGTCACATACAGGGTGTTTCTAAAACCGGGAAACACTGCATAATAATTAGAGAGCTGTCTTATGGTGGCACAAGCTGAACACCTGCGGGGTTAATGTGCTCACTACACCCCCTAAGTGAATGCATTGAGGGGTGTAGTTTCCAAAATGTGGTCACTTTCTAGGGGGGGGGGGTGGGGAAAGAGGGTGTTCCACTGTTTTGGTCCCACAGGCACCCAGAAACCAATCCAGCAAAATCTGCACTCCAAAAGCCGCTCCTTCCCATCAGAGCCCTTCTGTGTGCCCAAACAGCAGTTTATTACCACATATGGGGTATTGACGTAGTCTGGAGAAGTGGCTTTACAAATGTTGGGGGTTCTTTTTTTCCGGTTTTGAGAAAATGAAAAATTTTGAGCTAAAGTCTTATTGAAGAAAACTGATCCTTCTCTTCTGATCCTTGCCGTGTTGCCAAACAGTAGTGTATGACCACATATGGCGTATTTCCGTACTCCAGAGAAGTTGCTTTACAAATGTTGTTGTTTTTTTCTCCCTTTATTTGTTGAGAAAATCAAACATTTTGAGCTAAAGCTATGTCTTATTGAAGAAAAAGGATTGTTTTTATTTTCACTGCCCAATTCTAATAAATTCTATGAAACACCTGTGGGGTCAAAATGCTCACTACACCCCTAGATGAATTCCTCAAGGGGTGTAGTTTCCTAAATGGAGTTACTTTTTGGGGGTTTTCATTGTTTTGTCACCTCAGGTGATTTGCAAATGTGACATGGTTTCCGCAAACCATTCCTCCTAAATGTGATCTTCAAAAGCCAAATAGCGCGCTTTCCCTTCTAAGCCCTGCCGTGTTTCCAAACAACCGTTTATGACGTGATGTGGTATTGTTTTACTCGGGAGAAATTGCTTTACAAATTTTGCAGTGATTTTTCTCCTTCAGTCCTTGTGGAAATGAGAAAAAATGAGCTAAACCTGCATTTTCTTTGAAAAAAAAATTTTGATTTTTCATTTTCAGGACCCAATTCCAATAATTTCTGCAAAAAAACCTGTTGGGTCAAAATGCTCACTATACCCCTAGATAATTTCCTTGAGGTGTGTAGTTTCCAAAATGGGGTCACTTTTGGGGGATTTCACCTGTTTTGGCACCGCAAGAGCCCTTCAAACTTGACATGGTGCCTAAAATATATTCTAATAAAAAGAAGGCCCCATAATCCACTAGGTGCTCCTTTGCTTCTGAGGCCGGTCCTTCAGTCAAGTAACAAGCTAGGGCCACATGTGGGATATTTCCAAAAACTGTAGAACCTGGGCAATAAATATTGAGTTGCATTTCTCTGGTAAAACTTTGTGTTACAAAAAAAAAAAAATCATGACAAAATTAATTTCTGCAAAAAAATATGAAATTTGTAAATTTCACCTCTACTTTGCTTTAAAGAGGCTCTGTCACCAGATTTTGCAACCCCTATCTGCTATTGCAGCAGATCGGCGCTGCAATGTAGATTACAGTAACGTTTTTATTTTTTTTTTAAAACGAGCATTTTTGGCCAAGTTATGACCATTTTTGTATTTATGCAAAGGAGGCTTGCAAAAGTCCAACTGGGCGTGTATTATGTGCGTACATCGGGGCGTGTTTACTTCTTTTACTAGCTGGGCGTTCTGACGAGAAGTATCATCCACTTCTCTTCAGAACGCCCAGCTTCTGGCAGTGCAGACACAGCGTGTTCTCGAGAGATCACGCTGTGAAGTCACTCACTTCCTGCCCCAGGTCCTGCATCGACTTACCTGCAAACGCCGATGCTGCTGCAGAATCAACTGTAGCCTCTGGTGCCGATGCGTCCTCGCTCGTCCGACACGATGCAGGACCTGGGGCAGGAAGTGACGTCACAGCGGGATCTCTCGAGAACACGCTGTGTGTCTGCACTGCCAGAAGCTGGGCGTTGTGAAGAGAAGTGGATGATACTTCTATACACAACGCCCAGCTAGTAAAAGTAGTACGCACATAATACACGCCCAGTTGGACTTTTACTTTAAACACGCCCAGTTGGACTTTAGCAAGCCTCATTTGCATAAATACAAAAATGGTCATAACTTGGCCAAAAATGCTCGTTTTTTAAAAATAAAAACGTTACTGTAATCTACATTGCAGCGCCGATCTGCTGCAATAGCAGATAGGGGTTGCAAAATCTGGTGACAGAGCCTCTTTAATTCCGGAGAAACGTCTAAAGGGTTAAGACATTTTCTAAATGCTGTTTTGAATACTTTGAGGGGTAAAGTTTTTTAAATGGAGTGAATTTTTTGGGGTTTCTAATATATAAGGCCCTCAAAGTCACTTCACAACTGAAGTGGCCCCTGTAAAAATAACCTTTTGAAATTTTCTTGAAAATGTGAGAAATTGCTGCTAAAGTTCAAAGCCTTGTAACTTCCTAGAAAAGTAAAAGGATGTTCAAAAAACGGATGCCAATCTATGGGGGATGTTAATTAGCAACAATTTTGTGTGGTATAACTGCCTGTCTTATATGCAGATACATTTAAATTGAGAAAAATGCAAATTTTTGACAGTATTTAACTGTGAAAAACACCAAAATGCAGAACGTATCGAGCAAATTTTGCCAGTAACAAAGACCAACGTGTCACGAGAAAACAATCTCAGAATCGCTTGGAAAGGTAAAAGCACTCCGTAGTTATTGCCACATCAAGTGAATCATGTCAGATTTGAAGAATGAGGCGGTCAGGAAGGTCAAAAGTGGCCAAGGCAGGAAGGGGTTAAAGTCTATAGTAAAATATTGTAGCGCCTACATGAACAGTGTTTTGTTTTTTGCGTTAGTGGAATTTTTATCAAAACGCAACATGTTCTAGGTATGGTGGTATACCTGGCTTTTTTTCATAAGCTTCTTTAGAGCACTTCAAAAGCATCGAAATACAAAATGACACTAAATAAAAAAACACCACCAAAAACGCATGTAAAAATGGCATTAAAGAAAAAAAAAAAAAAAAAGTTTAAAATGGAGAGAAAAGAGAAAAAAAAAAAAAAAAAGGTACATGAAGGAGGTCTCATTCATCCATAGCTATTCAAAAATTGCAAAAAACTTTAAAAATAATTGTGTTGTGCTCACAATAGGGGCAAGCAAATTCAAGGAGACTAGTGCCAGGATCGATGCTGAACCTAGATAGGCAATGAGCACAAACAAATTGTTATGTGCACTTTACTTTGAGTGAGGACTGGATAAATCCCAGGAGAAATGTAGACAATGCACTCAGAAATTTGCCACTGGTGCAAACTTTTCTACTCATTGATAAAAGGTTAAAAACTATTTCCCAGCAGGATTCAGACAAACCACAACACAACATGGGCGATGAAAAATAGGTGCAAAATAGGGATAGTGCAGTCCGGCCTTGTGATGTTAGGGGAGAATACTGTGGTAAACTTAGTACGTGCTGGGCAACCCAGCTAAACAAAAATTATGGGCGTAACTTATAGGCTGTAATGTTGCACTTCACATAACATGTGACTGGCACCTACTAAAAGCCTTATCTGTGTGGAATAATACTAGTAGTAATACTAACACCCTATTTTCTGTGATTTAACTAATAAAAGTTACAATGATCCCTGGTGTGCAAAAAAAGGCTCCTGAAGTCTACGGAAAAAAAAAAAAAAATTCAAACCTGGTTCAGAAGTATAAATGACACAGCATTAAACATATATATGAACAATAGCGAATATTTAAATAGGCTCTGTCACCACATTATAAGTGCCCTATCTCCTACATAAGGAGATCGGCGCTATAATGTAGGTGACAGCAGTGCTTTTTATTTAAAAAAAACAATCTACTTTTACCACTTTAGTGGGCGTATTTTTACTTTAGACCAAGTGGGCATTGTACAGGGGAGTGTATGACGCTGACCAATCAGCCTCATGCACTCCTCTCCATTAATTTACACAGCGCATAGGGATCCTGTTAGATCCTTATCTGCTGTCTTATACTAACACATTAACAATACTGAAGTGTTTAGACAGTGAATAGACATTCCACGGGATGTCTATTCACAATCTCTGCACTTCGTTACTGTTTCTATGGTAGTTACAGCAGAGGAAGCGTGATCTCGTTGTAACCTGTCATTTACCGCGTAATCTCGCGAGATTACGCATCCTCTGCTGTAACTACCACAGTCAGAGTAACGAAGTGCAGAGATTGTGAATAGACATCCCGTGGAATGTCTATTCACTGTCTAAACACTTCAGTATTGTTAATGTGTTAGTATAAGACAGCACATAAGGATCTAGCAGGATCCCTATGCGCTGACTAAATGAATGGAGAGGAGTGAATGATGCCGATTGGTCAGCGTCATACACTCCCCTGTACAACACCGACTTGGTCTAAAGTAAAAACACACCCACTTGGGCATTAAGCAACTCATTAGCATAAATCTAAAAACACTAAATAGTGGTAAATAAAATAAATATGGGGGAGAAGTTGAAGAGGTTGTTCAGGGCCCTGAGATCATAACATGGTGAGAGGATTGCTGATGAGACGTTAAAGGGGTTTTCCGAGATAAAATGACTATGTATTAATGTTTGTCATTTATTATTGTAAATACATTTGTAATATACTTACATTTTCCAAATTGGCCCTGTTTCCAGATACTGCTGTGGGGTGCTTGACGGGTGACGTCAGTCTCTGGCCGCTGTGTTGATCTTAAATTCTTTTCCGGGTATACGACACGTCACTTGTGACATGACGTGTATGGGCTGTTCTGTTGTACCGCCCGGGACGCGCATGCTGTGCTCACGGATAACAGCAGGGACCGCGCATGCACATAGTCATTTTATCTTGAAAAACCCCTTTAAACCATAGACCCCATGCGACTGATACTGGTGTACCAAAAACCCCTTTTATTTGGTAGAAGTAGGAACCGTTTACAAGCGGCAGATTTCTTACACAAATTTCTGGTGAAAATCCATTGCATACATCTAAATGAGTTTCTTTCTGCGGCGTGTGCATGGATTTCTGCAAGCCCCATTCCGGTTAAGGCCATGTTTACACGACATATTTTAGAGCATAAAACACTTGTATTGCTCTCCAATTTACACTTGAAATATGCCTGCAAATAGCTTCCGATTGATTTCAATGGGAAATGCGCTGTACGGTTAATTTTTATCCTGCTGAATTAAAAAATGCCTTGTAAAAAGAAGAAAGAAAAAAAACCACGTAGGAAAGCAAACAAACCACTACTTCTCATTTAGGCGGGGTTCCCATGTAGCAAAATATCCGCAACGGAATACTGTGCAGAAATTCTGCAGCATTTACTGTAGCAACAAAGTGGATGAGATTTTGAAAATCTCATGCCCGCACTGTGGAAAACAAAACGCAGCGAAAACATTCATAAAATGGACCTGCGGAGCGGAATTTAAATCCACAGCAAGTCAACTTCCTTTCCGTCCTACGGCAGCACCGAAAGGTAAATGGCCTCTGAGGATTTAGCCCTATGACAAGCCCACCCACCATAAATAAATTAATAAGCAATCACAAGCTACCAATCAGGCAGCTGACTGATTAAAAAGGGACCATACATCAAACACACATTGTGTTTTTTTTATTTGTCTTTGGGGAAGAAGGTGCAGCGTAGCTTACCTGCAGAGTCTACCGTTTCTATACAGGGATGTGTCCCTGTGGATTATAGTTCCTATGTTTCAGGAAGTGTTTTATTTTCAGGAAGTTCTGAGAAATCCTGGCTTACCATCTCCAAGCACGGGTGTGTCCGGTTGATGGAGTCCTCTTCCGGCCGGCTCTAGAGTGTGTTTCAAATGCACCGCGCATGCGCCGCTTATTCAAATCCAGTATCACCGGATCGGATGTGTTGTTTGCCAAACTCCCAGCAAGTGCATGCACGCTTGGTGTGATTTAGCGGTATCTTGTGTGTGTGTGTCAGTCGCACTGCCCATGCGCCAATCAGAGCGCTATTTAAAGCAGCTTTCCACCTAGGCTTAGCCTCAGTGTGCCTAGGCTGGTAGGAGCTTTGAGATTGGAAAGCTTAGAATGTTGGTGTTTTTCTTCATTCCATGCATTAGGCTTGTATAGCCGGTTTTCCTGTATTGCAGCAATAATAAATTTATTTAGATGGGTCTAAAAGAAAAGCAAAACACCGTTTATGGCCTGCAGTGTCAGCCGCCTATTTCGGATGAGCCGCAAAATGATTTTTGGAACAAATGTAAGACTAAAAGAAGGAGATCCTCTAAACAGAGATTGTGAATTTCTTGTATCAAAACCACTTTCTGAAGATTGTACTATAAATCTATGTAATGTTTGTGATCCTCCACCGCAACCTTCCTCTTTTGAAAAAGCAGCTCGAGTTTTTTTGGGTGGTTAAAACATGAAATGACAACATCATTAAGGTCAAAGAAAACTTCTAAACGGCATTGCAAAGGATCCAAAAGTAGTTTTACAAGGGTTTTTACTAGAGTCATTCTGTCCTTAAATCCATTATTGAAAGAGTGGAAAAAAACAACAAAAAACAGATAGAGGTTTGGATCTGGGGGCTCGATTTAAAGCAGTGTAAAAAAAACCCGATCCTGCAAAATCCAAGACATGGTATATGCCAGGCAAAGTGGACCCTGCTGTCGTGAAATTATCCAGACGCAGATTTTTTTTCCAGTCGATGATTGCGCTTCTAAAGAGACCCGATGGACCGAAAAGTGGATTCATCTTTGAAAATATCATGTGGCTTCAGCTTCCCTTGGAACTGCTACAACAGAAGCTTTACAATTAGCCAGAGCTCTTAGAATTTGGTTAAGCCAGTTGGGTAGAGACTTGCAGGATGGAGCCTCTAGAAAAGAGCTTTTGGATCAAGTATCTATAATGAAATTAGGTGCTGATTTCTTGTGTGACTATCCAGTAGATATGTTACATATGTCATCTAGAAACCTTGCACTAAACAATACTGCCAAGGAGAGCGATATGGTTAAAATTATGGTCTGGGGACGCCATATCCAAAAATAATTTGTGTACATTACCCTTTGAACCCGGTCGACTATTTGGTTCTGAACTAGACAAAATTTTGACGTTAAATAAAGACGCAAAAAGTTTCTCAAGTATATAGGAAATATAGACAACGGTCCTTTCGGTCAAACTGGGGGTTCAGGGGAGGAAGATATTCTGAACCAGATAGGCAGAAGTTTAAAAACAAGAACCGATCAGGAGGTACACCACCCCCTAAGCCGGCTGACACCAGAAGAAAACTTCTTCCAGAGGGAGCGAGATTAATTCATTATTCTTCCGTCTGGCCAGTCACTACTTCAGACAAATGGGTTCTACAAATCATAAAGGACGGTTATGCTTTAGAGCTTCTTCACTAACCAAGAGATAGATTTATCTTTAATCAAGAAAATCCGGTCGTTCTTCAATTAATGAAAGAGTTTTGCAGCAAAGAGGCATTAGGAGCCAGTTCCTGTAACGCAAGAAGGCAAAGGAGTTTAGTCCCGCGTATTCCCAGTACCAAAGTCAGACGGTGCCTGGGAGGTTAAACGTATCGGTGCCTGGCAAAAACTTGATTCAAGATGGATACTATCCGCTCGGTTGCAGCAGTTGGCATCTTTAGAGCTAAGGGTATGTTCACACGCAGAGTCAAAAACGTCTGAAAGTGCATTTTATACGGCCGTTTTTTGGAGTGGTTTTCAATAGAGTCTATGAAAAACTGCTCCAAAAATGTCCCAGGAAGTGACCTGCACTTCTTTTTCGCGGCTGTCTTTTTACGTGGCCGTTTTTCAAATGGCAGCGTAAAAAAAAACCGGTCCGTCGGAACAGAACGCCGTTTTTCCCATTGAAATCAATGGGCAGATGTTTGGAGGCGTTCTGCTTCCGATTTTTCGGCCATTTACGGCCCGAAAAACGGCCGAAAATAGGCCGCGTGAACATACCCAGAGGGATGCTTACATTCATGTCCCCATTCACCATGCATTCAGAAGATTTCTCCATCTGGCTGTTCCATACTACATCTGCAATTCAAAGAATTGCACTTCAGGCTTTCACCAGCACCTCAAATCTTTACAAAGACAGTAGTAGTTCTGGCAGCAGCACTACGTTCTCAAGGAATATTTATTGTCCCATCTCTCGATGACTGGCTAGTAAAGGCATCTACAATAGAAGGTCCTCGGCATCATCTTTTTCTGACAATCCAATTGCTGGAAAGACACGGATTCATTATAAAACAGAAAAAATAAAAATCAGATCTAAATCCAACTACCAGGAAGAAGTTCCTGAGATTCATAATAGACTCTATACAAATAAAATTCATTCTTCCTGTGGAAAAGATTCATCAAGAGATTACTCATCTCAGAGAAATCCAGTCATTACTATAAGATCAGCAATGAAAATTCTAGGTTTACGGCTACAATAGATGCTGTTCCTTGGGCGAAGGCTCATTTTCGTGATCTACAAGCAGAGATTCTTTAAGCATGGGACAGAAATCCAAAAGAATCTAGAGTTGGTGCACTCTGGCACAGAATTTATCCTGCGGAAAAAATCTCCTTCTAAGTCAAGTGACTGTGACGACAGACGCATCTTCAGTGGGTTGGGTAAAGCCCATCTTTCAAAGAATTGGGTTCAAGGTCTATGGCCCAATCAGGACCATTCTCGATCCTCCAATTTCAAAGAGATAAAAGCAGTAAGATTCAAGTCCATTGTTAGGAACAAGGTAGTAAGCATCCATTCAGACATTTCCACTATCTATTATCTCAACAAACAAGGGAGTACCATAAATGCATTACGGTCTGCAGAATTCAAGAAAACAATGCGCTGGGCCCAAGAGAATTTGATGGATCTAAGAGCGGTCCACATAAAGGATGTGATAAACATTGAGGAAGACAGTTGACAAAACCTGGAGAGTGGGAGCTGAATCCTGTAATCTTTCAGAAGATCAGCAGCATATGGGGGACACCAGAAATAGATTTGACGTCATCTCGTCAGAATCGCAAACTGAACAAATTTTGCTGTGTCAAAAACAGACTACCCATTCGCAACAGACGCGTTTTCAATTTCATGGAAAAACAAGTTTGTTTTTCGGTTTCCTCCAGTCCCCTTGATCCAGAGAGATCTGGCAAAACGGAGTAAAGATCAGCCATCAGCATCTCCCCCCATTTGGCCCCGAAGTGTGTGGTTTCCAGAACTATTGAGGCTTTCGAGGGGAGAATATTGGAGGCTTCCAGACCAGAGAGATCTACTACGTCAGAGAGGGTTTCTACACCAACATCTACAAACTTCAGTTGACGGCATTGATTTTGAGAACACAATCCGGACTCAGTCAGGTTTTTCCACAGCTGTAGTCAATACTCATGGCAGCTAGAAAGCCATCCACGACAGTCTATAAGAGGGTGGGGAATAAATTTACCTCCTGCTGCGCAGAAAAGGACATATCAGGCCCTGATTTACCGCAAGTTCTACAATTTCTTCAGGATGGTTTCCAGCTAGGACTCAAAGTAAATACCTTAAAAGTCAATTTTTCAGCGATCAATGCAATCTCTCAAGGAAAGTTTATCACATCCTTTAGTAAGAATTTTTTTTTAAGGCTCTAAAGAATCTGAGACCAGTCGTCAGAAATCCTATACCTATGTGGGACTTACTATTAGTTCTTGATTGTTTAACCGAACAGCCATTTGAACCCTTAGAAGAAGCAGACATAACATTTTTATCATGGAAAGTACTCTTCCTGGTGGCAATTACTTCCGCGAAGAGGCTTGGTGAACTTCAAGCACTATCTTGCCAAAGAACCTTACCTTAGTTTTCTTCCACTAGCAGTGTTTATCCATATGTTGCCTGCATTTTTACCCAAGGTTGCAACCACTGAAAATATTAAGAGATTTTTCTTCCAGTTTTTTCCTCTGATCAAGTAGCAGATCCTCAATCTAAGTTACAATACTTGGATGTGAAAAGAGCGGTCAATTTATTTACCAATGAGAGTTTGAGCATTACAGAAAATTTGTTCCTACAATTTCAAGGCCCTAGAAGAGGAAATAAAGAAGCTAAAGATTCTTTAGCAAGATGGATTAAGTCGGTAATCCTCCACTCCTATATTCAGAAGGGTCTGGAACCTCCTTCTGGGTTGAGCGCACACTCAACAAGAGCAGTGTCAGCCTCATGGGCAGAATGAGCAGCGGTACCTCTGCTAGATATTTGTAATGCAGCCTCGTGGTCATCTCCCTGCACATTTTTGCTCACCATTACAGGCATCCAGTCCTCTCAAAACTCAGCCTTAAACACTGGGGTGATTAAATCAGCTGTTTGGCCATAACTCCCTCCTTATTTCTCCTTGTGTTGCTATGCATATCGCTTCGATGCTGCCGTAGGACGAAAAGGAATGGTAAAATGTGTCTTACCTGCAATTTTCCTTTCCTGGAGTCCGAAGGCAGCACTATATCCCTCCCAATAAACATTTTTGCATCAAGGTTCGAGCTATGTTTTGTTCACAATGTGTGTTTGATGTATGGTCCCTTTTAATCAGTCAGGTGCCTACTGATTGGTAGCTTGTGATTGTGAATTATTTATTTATACTAGGTTGGCTTGTCATAGGGCTAAAGCCTCAGAGGCCATTTACCCTTCGGTGCTGCCTTCGGACTCAAGGAAAGGAAAATTACAGGTAAGACCAATTTTAAACTTTATGCTGCGTTTTTGCTGCTTTTCTGTTTCAGGTTTTCAACATTGAATTCAGCGGGGATGCAAAACCTGCAACAGAAAGTCAAGTGTTGCGCCGGAATCACAGCTATTCTGTTGCAAATATGAAAAAAAAAAAAAATCATACTTACCCAGAACTTCCTGCTTCTTCCTCCAGTCTGGCCTCCTGGGATGACGTTTCATCCCATGTGACCGCTGCAACCAATCACAGGCTGCAGTGTTCACACAGGCTGTAGAATCATCCAGGGTAACCGGACAGCAAAGGAGGGACGCATCTCCATGACAACGGCCTAGGTAAGTATGGGCATTTATTATTATTTCTACGCTGCTTACCGCAGCGGAAACTCCGGCCAAAAGGTTTAAATAATCCGTCACGAAGTATACAGTTATATTCCCCTTTTTTCTTCTCTCTATCTATATCATATATATCTCTATCTATCTATATATACACACATATACATATAGAGATCTTACATAGGGAGGTCACGTGGTGTAAAACACAGCCTTAGCTGTAGGTAAAAATTGCTGTGCCATTAGTAATATGTGTATGTTTGATGGTTCGGTACTTTGTAGCATGTTCTTATAAAATTTTAATACTATATTATTTTCTGTTATTTTCAAGTAATTGTTAACAATGCACGTACTTAAAAAGTTATCATATTGAAGGGAGCTTTAATCACAATGTGAAGTTCCTGAAACGTGCTCTCGTGCTATTGTTACCAGTTACGGACACCTGCTGTGCACAGTCCGATTAGGTTTCGCGTAACAAAGCAGACTTCAATGGCTACTCCCAAAACTCAGCAGGCTACTGGGTTCCACAGCCCTGCAGTTTCCATTTCTAATTACTTACTACTTCACTATATTGCACTGAAAAGGTCCAATATCAATATTTATGGATAAATAAATGGAACAGTGAAGGAAAATGCACACAAATCAACCAATATAATAATGGATAGTAATGGTGGGTTAGAGACAACTAGAAAGCTAAATCACAGCTGCTAAAGTATGCTAGACATATATTGTTGCCAAATAAAAACATTCCGCCCACCATAGATGACGGCGATACTGTGTAAAGGTACGTTTAGAAATAATGTGTTAGGCTGGGTTCACATATAAGTTGTGTCCGCACAGTAGTTTTATACTTGAGTCGTACACAACTGATGACATTCATGATAGCAGCATGAGTTTTCCTCCGGCGCTTCTGTACTACACTGGAAGGAATCTAATCTGGATTGTCTGACATACAGCGTGAAGGGGGCCCCCACTATGTGCCAAAATAGAAAGCCGCTTTATAAGAAAGTGACCAGCATCTAAGCGGGGAAACGTATGCCTAGACAGCTTCCACCAGCCGGAACATCGGATTACTAGTGGGGAGAAAAGCTGGACTTTGCCCCTTTTTATGTGAAGCAGTTCATGAGACAGCAGTGTGAACATGTGTGGCACTGTTTTTTGAAAAGAAGTAGCCATGCTTTTCTAATACTGTACAATCCCTTTAATAGATAATGATCCAACTTGTCAATTTGTTGGTAGATTGTTTTAGAGCTGCACTCCCGGTCACTTGATTCCAGTATATGCATGCCATTTCTTTAGCAATGTGAGTTATGTACCTATGAGTACACTGCTAGGGGCAGTCATGCTCTTCACAAGTCAGTAGTGACTGATGCATAGCTCTTTTCTCTAGAATTGAATCAAATAGATTCACATGGAAAACTACTTAAAATAATTTAGAAGAAAATACATAAATAAATCTGTAATTTGTATCAATATACGCAAAACATCACATGAGACAAAGACTGAATGATAAAGTGAAGTTACAGGATTATATTGGACATAATATAATCATTTGGCACACATAGGTTTATGAACAAAGCGGATGACGATCGCCCTACAAATGGCCAGGCTTTTATTACACTAGCACAAACAGAAAAAATGGGACATAAATATCAAAACCACAAAAAAGGCCATACTCACTAGGTAGGTGGGTGGGTGGGTGAAAACCCGTTCCCATCAGGACGCAGACGGGTCAAAGAATGCTGCAGAAGGAGTGTGCATTAAATAGTGATAGCCCCTCCCACTAGTCTTGAGGGGAGTGGCGGACTAAGTGCTCAAAGGTGTGCGATAAATGTGTGTCAGTGTAGTGCTAGGGTGTGAATGGATGGTAAAAAATAAATATGTATGTATGAAAGTGTCAGAACTGTGTAATAATGTAATAAAAATAAATAAATAAATAAATAAATGTGATGAATAGGGGTCAGTGCTGTAAATAGTACATGGGGTGTCAGTACTATGTGTAATACGTGGAGGGATAATGTGCTGGTCGTCAGGCATGGCGTATCTTGCCGAATAACAGCCTATTTGTAACGCCGCTAGTGTTAGCTAAAGCGGGCTGCTCTGCATTCCAAACCAAACGCCAGCACATCATGCCCTCCCAGCATATAAGACCCGGCTGCGTCCTGAAAAAAAGTGTAGTATACGTAGTAAGAAATATCCACGTATTACACATAGTACTGACACCCCATGTACTATTCACAGCACTGACCCCTATTCATCACATTTATTTTATTTATTTTTATTACATTATTACACAGTTCTGACACTTTCATACATACATATTTATTTTTTACCATCCATTCACACCCTAGCACTACACTGACACACATTTATCGCACACCTTTGAGCACTTAGTCCGCCACTCCCCTCAAGACTAGTGGGAGGGGCTATCACTATTTAATGCACACTCCTTCTGCAGCATTCTTTGACCCGTCTGCGTCCTGATGGGAACGGGTTTTCACTCACCCACCTACCTAGTGAGTATGGCCTTTTTTGTGGTTTTTTTATTACACTAGGAAGAATTAAAGAGGTTTTGTTACCAGCTCAGAAAAATGCTTTAATACTTGTCTTTGCTTCAGGTTGGTTTCCCCATCCAGATTAGCAGTTTCTATGTGACAGAGCCCATCTGGATCACTGGATGAGAGCAGCAGTACGTCAGCAGGGATGATCTCATTGCAGCGCAGCTGTATAAAGTCACCAACTTGCACTTCTTTCCAGAATCTTTCCACATATTTTCTCTCATTCCTAAGGAAGCAAATATACAGAGGAAAGGTCTTTAAAGTCTTAGATGCTTATTAGAAACATATACAATTCAAAGATAACCACAAATCACTCACAACATTCACCGAAAGGATATATATATATCTTATAAACAAGCCATACACATCCCTACACAATTTAACTGATGCAACCTAGAAGTATTTTCGCTGAAGTACGGTGTCCATATAAAAAATGATTAAAAAGCATTTTTAGATTTATGCTAATGAGTTTCTTAATGCCCAAGTGGGCGTATTTTTACTTTAGACCAAGTGGGTGTTGTACAAGGGAGCGTATGACACTGACCACAGTAAAAATACGCCCACTTGGGCATTAAGCAACTCATTAGCATAAATCTAAAAATCGCTAATAAAGTGGTAAAAATAGAAAGTTTTTTAAATAAAAAGCACTGCCGTCACCTACATTATAGCGCCAATCTCCTTATGTAGGAGATACGGCACTTATAATGTGGTGACAGAGCCTCTTTCAAGGCTATGAAAACCTTTGAAAGTGATTTTTTTTTCCTTTTATATAAAAAGGTCAGCGTGTTGGGTGCCACTTTCAAAATTTATTTTTGAGATACAGCTGCTCTGTATTCTCTATACAGAACAGCTGTATAGTTTGCCAAATCCTGCGTGGTCCGCGGGACTGAGGGGTTCAGTAAAAGCGGATTCTCTGTGTCTCTGATATGCAGGATCCACCTGTTCATAACTTAGATGTGATAGATTACAGGTGGATCCTGCGTGTGAGAAACACAGGACCTGCTGACACTGAACCCATCAGGTCCGCGGGACTGACTGATTCAGGTCTTTGCGAACGATACAGCTGCTCCATATAGAGAATGCAGAGCAGATGTATCTCAAAAAGTAACTACTTTGAAAGTTGCACCCAACACACTGATATTTTTATTTAAAATAAAATATAAAAATCACTTTAAAAAGAATTACATAGCCTTTAAAAAGGGTCTAAACAGTCCAACTGCTTAGGACAACTTAAAGCTGATCTCTGATTGGTTGCTATGGGCAACAAATACATGTTAAACTGCTCCTCATTTATCTAAACTATGGGTAAAGGTATGTTGGCACGGGTTAGTTACAGGCATTTTTCGGGCCGTAAACGTCCCGAAAAATGGCTAAAAATGCGGGGGCTGAACGCCTCCAAACATCTGCCCATTTATTTTAATGGCAAATACAGCGTTCTGTTACGATGGGGCGTTATTTTACGCCTCATTTTCAAATAACGGAGCGTAAAAAGACGCCCCGTAAAAAGTGCATAGATATTTGTAATTTTTAATAATAGATATTTATTCCGGCGATTCCAAATTAATAGCACTTTTTTATGTTTAACAACTTTTTACACAATACAGTTACTTTAGTATTGTACTTTTTTCTGATGCCAAGTTGTAAGAGCCATAACGTTTTATTTTTTTAGTCAACAGAGCTGTATGAGGGCTTGTTTTTTTGCGAGACAAGCTATAGTTTTTATAAACAGCAGTTCTGGCAGTATTTGTATTTTTTTACAACTTTTATTTTTACTTTATTTACACTTTTTTTTAGTCCCACTAGGGAACTTGAAGGTCCAACTGTTTGATTGATGTTCTAATACATTGCACTACCTACGTAGTGCAATGTATTAGAACGGTCAGTTGTTCACGGACAGCAAGCCGATCAGGCTCTGACTCTGGGCAGGGGCCTATTCGGCTTCCGTAATTGCAGACAGGAGGTCATTGTTAGGCCTCCTCTTGCCTTAGTAGCAGTCGGCAGCCCTGCCATCGCATGGCAGGGCTGCTTATTTGCTACAAACCACTAAGATGCAGCGATCACTGCATCTAAGGGGTTAATAGCTGGCTGCGGTTCCTGCCGTTACAGCGGGGTGTCCGCTGTAACCTACAGCGGACACCCACTGCTGAGGATGCCGGCGCAGCTTCTGAGCCGGAAGCTGAGCCGGCGCCATCTTGCCAATGATAGCGGAAGCCTTTTAGGCCCTCTTGAGGACGCTGTCCTATCAGAATGAAGCTGCTTCACACAGTGTGAGAGACAGACTCGTGGGAAGGGGGACCACTTCAAACAGCCATATCTCAGGCTGTGGACCACCTAGAACACCGGTGGCATATGAAAGATGAGATTCTAATCTTTCATATGCCACCAGCAGTTCTAAATGTGACACAACCGGAGATATCGCCAGTTGAATACACAGTCGGGAATGGAAGCTGTATACTACAAGCTCACTGTGTTGCTGGGGCAGAAGAGAGAAGCTGTACGCTGATTGGACAGCGTCATACAGAAAACATTACACCACTCAGAGTGAAAAGAAAGAGTCACCTCCAATTTGGCTTCTAGAGCCACATTAGTATATTTAGAAGAATGCTCAGAACTACAAATAAACGTTTTTTTAAAACAAAATCACACTGTAGTTATAAAAACAAAAGCGCCTATTAGATTAGTAAGGCCTCATGCACACGAACGTGCCTTTGCGGCTGCAATTCCCCCGAAAATCCACGGGAGAATTGCGGCCCCATTCATTTCTATGGGACCATGCACACGACCGTAGTTTTTACGGTCTGTGCATGGTCCGGGAGCCCGCACCGCAGAAAGAACGGACCTGTCTTATTACAGCCGTCTTCTGCGGTCCGGGCTCATTGAAAATAATGGCTGCGGCCATGTGCATGTCCCGCAATTTGCGGGCGGCTCGCGGTTGACAGTCCGCAGCCGGCCGACCCGAAAATCACGGCCGTGCACATGGCTACGGTCGTGTGCATGAGGCCTAAGGAGATATGGAATTGATAAACTGGTGACAGAGCCAGAAAGTCAGATTTCCATGATTCTTTTTTTCTTACTTAGTAGAACAGCCGAGCCTGCTAGTCATAAAAAAGAAAAATTATATAAAAAGTAAACCCGATGGAACAAAGGCCATTAAAAGAATATGTAAACCTTTGCACTCAATACAAATTTTCTAAAACAAAAAAAAGGAAAAAAAAAATTGTGATTTTAAAGCAAGTTTTTTTTTTAAAACTATTTAAAAAGAAAAAAATAAATGTTTTACTTTGAGATATAGCTTCTATGTATCCTGTATACATAGAAGTTGTAACTTTCCACCAAAGTCTAATCCGTTAGATCAGCAGTACTGATGGCTCGGCTGAAATCTGGTCCTGCATGTCTCTGAAGTATTTGGCTTTGACAGCAAGATACCAGTTCTATGTATACAGGATACATAGAAGCTGTATCTCAAAAAGTAGAATTTTTTTTAATTAAAATTTTTTTTTTTTTTTAAAAACTTGCTTAAAATCACATAATACATTGTTTTATTTAAATAAAAATTAGAATTAAGTGCAGAAGGATCACACATCCTTTAATGTCAACTTACCACATTTTGACAATGGGTAGATAGAAGATTGCAGTTTATGCAAAAGAAGAGTGACTAACTAATGGTCATTAAATCGACCTATGATGATGATGATAAAGAAGGATAAAGAAGACTAATCCATTTAGTTTTTTTATTTTTATTTTAATATAGCACCATATATAAAAGTTGTAAAAATGTACTTTAAAGGGAACCAGTCACCAGCATTTCACCTATTGAACTTTACTTATCCCACACTGGTCTCTGCTATAAAAAGTTCATTGCCGTTATCCCTTCTCTTAAACTCCTTCTCCGAATGTAAATAATGGTCTGAAAACATTTCCCGCCTTTTATCGTAATAATCCGGTGTCCCGTTGTACGCACACAGGACATCAGTGCACAAGCGCGGGATTGTGTGTGCTGGAGGAAGGCGTGGAGCTGTCAATCAAAAGTAGGGAGGCCGGCCAAACTCGGAAAGACTTGAGGAATGAAGATTTGACCCTTTTTAAACGAAGACATGACTCTTTTTCTGCTAATAAGCAAACAGTGCAGGAACACTAAAAACTGAATACTAAAGCTACAGAGCAGACTTAGAAGATAATTATAGGTTATGTAGAAATTATTTTTCACCCACTACCACCAGGTATTGCTGGTTTAATAGGTGAAATGCTGGTGACCGGTTCCCTTTAAAAGGGGTTGTCCACTTTGAACAATCTTTACTTGCTAGAAAGGTACCACAACAATAAGCTGATCACAAAGTATCCCGTTGGGTTCCCCAGCAATCAGTTGTAATCTGTGGGAGAACCGGTTAGTAAGCGTTTAACTTCCCTGCAGCGCCACCACTGGAGAAACTAAGCATTACACAGTGCCCATTCAGATCAATGGCTTGCCTGTGTAACGCAGGACAGGACATCCAGATTGTTTTATATAACCACTCTTCCCTCTGGCCTTGGGATGAGGATCCTAAAATCAGAAACCGAATTCTATTAACTCAGAATTCCCCAACAGGATATATGAATATGGGTTTTCTAAACTGGACAACTCTTTGAATTTCTAACTGGAATATTCATGACATATTGCAGCTGCACAATTTTTGTGTCAGTACATAAATATTTTCCTATTTTCTTCTTTAAAATACCAAAACAGAGCATGTCACACCTTATCCAAGCAGGAACGGATATATGACAAAAAGCTTCAGGCTTCACGTGTCCACATGTGGGTGCGAGTGGTTTTACAGGTGTATCTAACATTAAGTGGGCGCTATTGTATGGGTCAGTGTTATTAGACGCTTTTATTTAAATAGGTTTTGTCTAGGTGTCAGATTCTATTACACAATTAACTCATGGATAACTGGGCCACGGTGTTGTATTCATTGCAGTGGTCACTGGTCTTCATCCCCATACAGAAGGGAATACATGCGAATATCTCTGATTGGACAGAAGATCTACCATAGGGCATTCGTATCATATATTGGGGCGTGTACTTTGCATCAGTAAATAATTATATATATATTTACATACACAGCTGGCCATTCATTGGTCTTGCAGTGGTTGCTGTTTAGAAAATACAACAAGTGGAGGTATGCTTTAGACTACTCCAGCTGATGCTAAAGTAGGGCGGATTGCTCATGTGCTCAATTTCTCATCCATATAAATACATTCTCAGGGATCCATGGAGGAGACCTGTGTGCCACATAATTATGAGAGCGCCACTAAGGAGGTTGAGACACCATACAACCAGAAAAAAGGAGAGCATTTTTTTTATTTTTACACTATTGTGACAGAAATTTGTATATAGTTAATAAATATTACCTAACAATAGGCGGAAAGATTAACAAACATAGGCTTATCTAGCATGGCTAGAGATACGTGTTGTTTAACAATAAATTTAGCCTTCAGCTACTGCTCCCTCCCAAAACATAAGTATATATCTTGCTGTGAGTCACAATAGAGTACAGGCTAGAACAATGTATTGGGTGATAAACAGCTGCATCAGTTTGCTGCTTCTTAAAGGGGTATTCCGGTTGTAAAGTCCTAATCACTTTCTATAGAAGGTGAATGGAGCGGCCTTGCTCATGCTTGACTGCCACTCCATTCATACGGGGGTAACGGGACCCTGTTCTAGTGATCGTTAGAGATCCCAGCTATTTGATACACAGCGATCTCCCAGTATTCACTTATCCAGTGAATAGGTAGAAACTCTTCACAACCGGAATACCCCGCTGCTTATACAGTTGTTTAGTGGAGATAGTGTTTTTGCAGGGTTTGGCTGGGTTCACATGACCATGTTACATCCGTAAAGGACGGAACGTATTTCGGCCGCAAGTCCCGGTCCGAACACACTGCAGGGAGCCGGGCTCCTATCATAGTTATGTACGATGCTAGGAGTTCCTGCCTCTCCGTGGAACTACTGTCCCGTACTGAAAACATGATTACAGTACGGGACAGTTGTTCTGCAGCGAGGCAGGAGCTCCTAGCGTCGTACATAACTATGATGCTAGGAGCCCGGCTCCCTGCAGTGTGTTCGGTCCGGGACTTACGGCCGAAATACGTTCCGTCCTTTACGGACGTAACATGGTCGTGTGAATCCAGCCTTTAAGTTTTTCTGAAGAGTTAGGTATTTAGGTTGCTTTTAAAAGTTTGAAGGGTAGGAGAGAGTTTGATATGCTGGGGTAGAGAGTTCCAGAGTATGGGGATGCATGGTAGAAATCTTGCGGGAACAAAGGTTCGGGCATATTGAAATCAACTGTCTGCCATCAGGTAACAGTCATAGTCGGCCAATCCCACTGAAATGAACGGTCATCTAATGGCTATGGGCACCTTTAAACCTCACTTTTCCCTTCTTTAACCCCTTAATTACCGCCGATACGTCTTTTTACGGCGGTCATTAGTGGGCTTTATTCTAGAGCGCCGCCAAACTACGTCGCTGCTGTAGAATAAAGTAAACAGAGCAGGGAGCCGTGAAATCTCCCTGCTCTCAGCTGCCAGAGGCAGCTGAGGGCTGGGGGCGTCCCTGCTCTGCCGGGTGAGATCGATATTAGTATCGATCTCACCTGTTTAACCCTTCAGATGCGGTGCACAATAGCGAGCACCGCATCTGAATGGTTTTGGAGAGAGGGAGGGAGCTCCCTCTCATCTCACTGACACCCGGCGATAAAATCGCCGAGTGTCTGTGTCTTCTATGGCAGCCGGGGGTCTAATAAAGACCCCCAGGTCTGCCTGCAGCGAATGCCTGCTAGATCATGCCGCAGGCATGACCTAGCAGATGCCTGTCCGTTTTAAACGGACAGGCAGTAATACACTGCAATACAAAAGTATTGCAGTGTATTATAATAGCGATCGGAGGATAGGGAAGTCCCCTAGTGGGACTAGTAAAAAAGTAAAAAAAGTTTAATAAAGTTAATTAAAAAAAAAAAGTGAAAAAAAAAAAATGAAAAACCCAGCTTTTCCCCTTACAAAATGCTTTACTATTAAAAAAACTACACTAAAGCAAAAAAGTTACACATATTTGGTATCGCCGCGTCCGTAACGACCCCGACTATAAAGCTATTACATTATTTATCCCGCACTGTGAACGCCGTAAAAAATAAAATAAAAAACAATGGAAAAATTGCTGTTTTCTGTTAATCCTGACTTAAAAAAAATGTGATAAAAACTGATCAAAAAGTCGCATCTACTCTCAAATGGTACCAATAAAAACTGCAAGTCGTCCCGCAAAAAACAAGACCTTATACAGCTATGCCGACGCAAAAATAAAAAAGTTACAGCTCTTCGAATGTGACAATGGAAAAATCTAAAAAATGGCTTGGACATTAGGGCCCAGAATGCCAGCAGGGGGGAGGGGTTAAGATTGCTTGACATGCTGCTTTGTACCACTATTATTACTCAGACATCTTACATGCGTGATTGAGCATATAAACATTAGAGTACAGTGGTCTCTCGCTCAGGTGCTCCTGTGCATGGTTACATTATACTTAAAGAGGCTCTGTCACCACATTATAAGTGGCCTATATTGTACATGATGTGATCGGCGCTGTACTGTAGATCACAGCAATGTTTTTTATTTAGAAAAACGATCATTTTTGACGGAGTTATGACCTAGATTAGCTTTATGCTAATGAGTTTCTCAATGGACAACTGGGCGTGTTTTACTATATGGCCAAGTGGTCCATTCATTTACACTGCAGATAGCGATATATCTATATCGCTATTTGCAGTCACATAAACACACTATAACGCTACTCATGTGTCATGACAATGAATATACATTACCTCCAGCCAAGACGTGACGTGTATTCATTCTCCTGACCACTTCTGTAGCGTCTCTGTGATTTACAACACAGCAGGCGTAGTCTCGCGAGATTACACTGTAAACAGTCATTCACAGCGAGATCTCGCTGTGCTGTAAATCACACAGATGCTACAGAAGTGTCTGGATTCTGAATACACATCACGTCCTGGCTGGAGGTAATGTATATTCATTGTCATGACACATGAGTAGCGTTATAGTGTGTTTATGTGACTGCAAATAGCGATATAGCTATATGGCTATCTGCAGTGTAAATGAATGGGGAGAAGTGTATGACGCCGATTGGTCAGCGTCATACACTCCTCTGTACAACGCCCACTTGGTCATATAGTAAAACACGCCCAGTTGTCCATTGAGAAAGTCATTAGCATAAAGCGAATATAGGTCATAACTCAGTCAAAAATGATCGTTTTTCTAAATTAAAAAAACACTGCTGTAATCTACATTACAGCGCCGATCATATTATGTACAACATAGGCCACTTATAATGTGGTGACAGAGCCTCTTTAAAAAAGTAGCATCTACTCCAAAATGGTACCAATAAAAACTACAAGTCTTCCCGCAAAAAAATAAAAAGCCTGCATACAACTGCATCGGCGGAACAATAAAAAAAAAAAATAAGTTATGGCTCTTCAAATATGGAGACACAAAAACAAATAATTTGGAAAAAAAAAGTGTTTTTACTGTGTAAGTAGTAAAACATAAATCTATACAAATTTGGTATCTTTGCAATCGTAACAACCCGTTGAATAAAGTTAGTGTTATTTATACCACACGGTAAACAACGTAGATTTAGGACGCAAAAAGAGTGGCAAAATGTCAGGTTTTCTTCTATCCCACCCCAAAAAAATGTTAACAAACGTTAATGAATAAATTATATTTACCCCAAAATGGTGCTATTAAAAAGTACAACTTCTCCCGCAAAAAGCAAGACCTTATACAGCTATGTCAACGCAAAAATAAAAATATGTTATAGCTCTTCGAATGCGACGATAGAATAACGTAAAAAAATGGCATGGTCATTAGGGCCCAGAATGCAGGGGGAAGGGGTTAATAATAAACTATACATAATTGGTATCGCTGCGTCTGTAACGGCCTGAATTATAAAAGTATTTAGTTATTTAACCGGCGCGGTGAACGCCATAGAAGAAAATAAACCAGAATCACAATTTTCTTTGTCACTTCACCTTGCAAAAAATTTAATAAACAGTGATCAAAAAGCCGCATGTATCCAAAAATGGTACTGATCGAAACAGTTCATTACGCAAAAAAAAAAAGCCCTCGCACAGCTTTCTTGATGGAAAAATAAAATAAGTTATGGCTCTTAGAATATGACAACACAAAAAGTAAATGATTTTTTTATAAAAACTATTTTATTGTGCAAACGCCATAAAAGAACAAAACAAAACAAAAAAAACTATAAACATATGGTATCGCCGTAATCGTACCGCCCTGCAGAATAATGTAAATATATGGCATTTATAGTGCATGGTGAAGTCTGTAAAAAAAACAAAAAAAGGAATAAAAAAAAAAAAACACGATAGTAGGATTGCTGTTTTTTTTTTGTCACCACGCCTCTTAAAAAAAATAGAAAAAAAAAACGGATCAAAAAGTCGCATGCACCCCATGAAAACTACAGTGAAATCCTCAAGGGGTCTAAGTTTCCAAAATGGGGTCACTTTTAGGCCCTGTTCACACTGAGTTTTTTGCAGGCAGAAGATTCTGCCTCAAAATTCCGTTTGGAATTTTGAGGAAGATTTTGATCTGCCTGCACAACGTTTGCCACGTTTTCCGCTCGCGGTCATTGAGTGCCACAGGCAAAAACTACACAAAATACGCTTTCTCTGCCTCTCATTGATGTCAATGGGAGGTCAGACGCGTAAACGCCCGCAGATAGGGCATGAGGCTTCTTTTTGACAAATGACAGCAAGCGTGATCTCGAGTAAGTGACCCACATTAACGTTACCAAAGTGTCGGGAGTGTTTAATAGACATCGCGTCCTGGCTGGAAGCGATGTCTATTTACTCTAAAGACACTTCAGTAACGTTAATGTGTGAGTAAGTGACATAGCACACGCTGTGCTGATTACATGACTGGAGAGAAGTATATGACGCTGATTGGTCAGCGTCATACACTTCTCTCCACAACACCCACTTGGTCAAAAGTAAAAACACGCCCAGTTGGGCATTAAGAAAGTCATTAGCATAAATCTAAAATAGGTGATAACTTGGTGAAAATTTATTGTTTTTCAAAATAAAAAGCATTACTGTCACCTACATTACAGCGCCGATCTCATTATGTAGGAGCTAGGGCACTTATAATGTGGTGACAGAGCCTCTTTAAAGGGAACCGGTCACCAGCATTTAACCTATTAAACCAGCAATACCTGGTGGAAGTGGGTGAAAAATAATTTCTATATAACCTATAATTATCTTCTAAGTCGGCTATGTACGTTTAGTATTCAGTTTTTTAGAGTTCCCACACCGTATGCAAATGAGCATAAAAGGCATATCTTCGTTTGAAAAGAGTCAGATCTTCATTCCTCAAGCATTTCCGAGTCAACCCCGCCTCCTTACTTTTGAGTGGCAGCGTTCAGGGTGGGCCAGTTTTCGGCACTGGGTGGGCATAAGAAGAGGAACGAATGAGACTGCTGGATTATTACCATAAAAGGCGCAAAAATGTTTGGAGACCGTTATTTATAGTCGGAGGAGAGGGGATAACGGCAATTAACTTTTTACAGCAGCAGCCAGCGAGGGGTGAAATGCTGGTGACAGGTTCCCTTTAAGGCCAAGATTGGGCTGCATCCTTAGGCCTCATTCACACGGCAGGGTTTCCCGTCCGGGTGCCGGCCGTTCATAAATCGGCCGGCACCCGGCTGCATTAGGAATGATAGACCCCTAATGGGGCTATTCACACGACCGATTTTTTGACGGCCGGAAAATCCGGCCGTCAAAAAATAGGACATGCTCTATCTTTGCCCGGACACCCGGCCGCCCGGCTCCCATAGAAGTCTATGGGGCCGGGTATTACACGGCCATCACCGGAATGTGTTCCGAGTGATGGCCGGGTTTCCCGGCGCTTGCGCTCTATCTCCTCCTCCTCACAGCGCAGAGTGCATGTGAGGAGGAGGAGTTGATGCCATTCTGACGAATGGCATCGCTGCACACTGTGTTGCAGGGCCGGGGTGTACAGCAGGTGGAGGGAGCGCTGCGCTGGCTCCCTTCCCCTGCTTGTTAAAAGCACCCTGGCTCGGCGACACCTTAGATGGCGCCGCTAGTAGCAGCAGCTGCTGCGGCTGCTACTACTGCAGCGACGCCACTATAGCAGAGCGGGGAGGTATCTCCCCGCTCTGCTATGTGCTAGCCGCACTTTAGCTCCTTGAAGGAGCGGAATCCCCGTGTGTTCGGGGATTCCGCTCCTGGACAGAGCGCTTGATGTCTCTGTCCATATCTGGGCAGTGACATCAGGGGAAACTCCTGAAGCGGAATCCCCGAACACATGGGGATTCCCCTTCAGGAGCTGCCGCTGATGTCACTGTCCGGATCTGCCCGGCCCGGCACGGATGCATAACTTTATGCAAACCGGCCGGGCAGAATGGCCGATTTTACCGGCCGGCACTCGGGCTCGGACCCGACCCGGTCGTGTGAATCCCGCCTTAAAGAGGCTCTGTCACCAGATTTTGCAACCCCTATCTGCTATTGCAGCAGATCGGCGCTGCAATGTAGATTACAGTAACGTTTTTATTTTTAAAAAACGAGCATTTTTGGCCAAGTTATGACCATTTTTGTAGTTATGCAAATGAGGCTTGCAAAAGTCCAAGTGGGCGTGTATTATGTGCGTACATCGGGGCGTTTTTAATACTTTTACTAGCTGGGCGTTCTGATGAGAAGTATCATCCACTTCTCTTCAGAACGCCCAGCTTCTGGCAGTGCAGACACAGCCGTGTTCTCGAGAGATCACGCTGTGTCGTCACTCACAGGTCCTGCATCGTGTCAGACGAGCGAGGACACCGGCACCAGAGGCTACAGTTGATTCTGCAGCAGCATCAGCGTTTGCAGGTAAGTAGCTGACTTACCTGCTAACGTTGATGCTGCTGCAGAATCAACTGAAGCCTCTGGTGCCGGTGTCCTCGCTCGTCTGACACGATGCAGGACCTGTGAGTGACGACACAGCGTGATCTCTCGAGAACACGGCTGTGTGTCTGCACTGCCAGAAGCTGGGCGTTCTGAAGAGAAGTGGATGATACTTCTCATCAGAACGCCCAGCTAGTAAAAGTATTAAAAACGCCCCGATGTACGCACATAATACACGCCCACTTGGACTTTTACTTTTAAACACACCCACTTGGACTTTTGCAAGCCTCATTTGCATAACTACAAAAATGGTCATAACTTGGCCAAAAATGCTCGTTTTTTAAAAATAAAAACGTTACTGTAATCTACATTGCAGCGCCTATCTGCTGCAATAGCAGATAGGGGTTGCAAAATCTGGTGACAGAGCCTCTTTAAGGGGTTAGCGAAGTAGACTATGGGTTTTACGTATATGCACTAGCGATATTGTTTTTACCATTTGTCTCTCTCGAGTGTCAAGCCCTAAAACAGTCGAATTAAAATATTATAAATAGTAATATCCCTGTACCATTATATTTTACCCAGGCATTCAGTTGAGTGAGCTGAAAATTAAGCGGAAATACAAAAAAAAGGGGGAAAGACCCACGCCTGATAGTATTGCAGTTTATGAAATTAGCCAGGTAAAAAGTCAGTACTTACACAAGCCCATATGGGAAAAACAGCTTGTCTGGATCTCCTAGACCTCACAGGTTCACCTTCTCTTTACAAAATGTCTTGTGGTAGTGGCCAAAAGGAATAAAATGTACTATAATCGACCTGTTGGAGCGTAGCGCCGTAACAGTATGGAGCTGGGGGGAGTAAGTTCCAGCACTGTACTATTAAGTCGTTGACATTGTAAGAGGGAGAAACTTTCCCCCCCGCAATCATGAGCGGGAGTGCAACCACCAACCATAGTGAACTCCTGCTCTAAGGGCGGATTCAGACGAATGTGAGCGTTTTGCGCGTGTGGCAGCAGCGTGACAGCTCCGTGTGTCCTGTTCAAATGGATGCGCTGCTGCGTGCTTTTCGCACAGCCACCATCTTTAGGACACTCCGTTTGGATGTTTGCATGTGGTACTTTTCTGTTTACATTCATTCTTTTACTATTGTTGCGCAAATAACGTGCGTCCCACGGAAGGGATCCGTGGGGTGCGCGTGATTTTCACGCACCCATTGACTTCAATGGGTGCGTGATGCGCGAAAAACGCCTAAATATAGAACATGTCGTGAGTTTTACGCAGCGGACTCACGCTACGCAAAACTCACAGACTGTCCGCACTGCCCCAAAGACTTGTATAGGTCTGTGCGACCCGCGTGAATACCACGCGGGCTGCACGGACGAAAATCACGTTCGTCTGAATCCGCTCTAAGGGTATGTTCACACGCCCTATTTACGGACGTAATTCAGGCGTTTTCGCCTGGAATTACGGCCGAAAAAACGTCTCCATACATCTGTCCATTGAATTCAATGGGTCTTACGGTGTTCTGTGCAGACGGCCTTTTTTTTTTTTTTTTTTACGTAAAAAGACGGCCGCCTCAAAGAAGTGCATGTCACTTCTTGGGATGTAATTGGAGCCGTTTTTCATGGACCATTGAAAAACAGCTCCAATTACATCCGTAATGGACGCCGCGAAAAACGCGAGTACGAGCAATTACGTCTGAAATTCAGGAGCTGTTTTCCAATGGAGTCCATGAAAACCGCTCCGTAATTTCAGACATATTTTACGTTTGCGTGTGAACTTACCCTATGGGTAGGTTCACACGGCAGCGTCCGTAACGGCTGAAATTACGGGGCTGTTTTCAGGAGAAAACAGCACCGTAATTTCAGCCGTAATGGCATGTTGATGCGCTTTTTGCTGCGTCCATTACGGACGTTAAATGGAGCTGGTTTTCCATGGAGTCCATGGAAAACGGCTCCATTTACGTCTGAAGAAGTGACAGGCACTTCTTTGACGCGGGCGTCTTTTTAACGCCCCGCCTTTTGATAGCGGGGCGTAAAAAAATGACCGTGTGCACAGTACATCGTAAGACCCATTCTAATGAATGGGCAGATGTTTGCCAACGCTATCGAGGCGCATTTTCGGACGTAAATCAAGGCGTAAAACACCTGAATTACGTCCGTAAATAAGCCGTGTGAACATACCCTAACAGTGAAGAGCAGGGAAAAACCTCTGATATCCGCCGTTTAACCCCATCTATGCTGCGGTCAAGGCTGACTGGGGTAGATCAAAGGAGAGTGCCTATTGTACCTTTTGGCTTATAGCAGCTAGCAATTACAGCGGACCCATAGTTAAAGGTCCACTGTATTCATGAGGGGCACACCACTCTCACTAACCGCATACTAGGCAGACATTAATAACGGCCAATTTGCACTTCATAAACTAGCCATTGACTAATAAATGCCAGTTTTGGATGCAGAGTATTTGCAAACAAATTCAGATAAATCTCATGCACAATACCGGATCGGTGTTGTACATATTATACACAAAGTGTTTTCTTTCCTCATGGGTTAATACAGCATATACGAGTAAAAAAAAATTAATTGTGGCATGCTTCATTTCATGCGGTATTGCAGATGCGTTCTTCACTAAACACTTTTCTACTAAGGAAGAACCGTTGTCCGCCATAAAAAGGGACACGCACACGGCTATGCATAAATAAATGTTGTCGTCAACTCAACATATGTGCGTTCTGCTAAATACATGCATGATCCCCTGATTTTCAGAATGTACAAAACACATCAGGAATAAAAAGGTAAAATAAAAAAAATAAAAATAAAAAAAAAGTAGAATAGACAAGCAACTAGTAACTAGTTCTCTAGGATGCTGGGAGTCCCTGCCTCCCGTGGGAATACGGACCCGTACTGAAAACATGGAGGAAGGGACCCCTAAGCATCATAAATAACTATGATGCTAGACCCGCTCCCTGAACTGTGGTCTGTCTGGGAAAAACACTAGCATTACTCCTACAGCTTCCTATTGATTTCAATGGGAAATACACTGTGCTGTTCACATGACGTGTATTTTTACGCTGCTGAATTTTAAAAAAAATGCCTCGTAAAAATAAGTAGCAGGTCACTTCTTGAGGCGTTTTGGGAGCGGATTTTCCATTAACACTATAAAAAAAACTTGTCAAAAAAAGCTTAAGAAAAAAATAAAATAAGTTTAAAAAAAATTCAGCTTCAAAAACACCTTGAAATCAAAGGCAGTTTTCCTTGAAAACAGCTTCGTAATGTTCAGACACTTCTTTCTATATGTGTGAACATACCCTAGGGGTAATTTTGGCTGGTGCAATGAGCGCCGATCAATGAGACAGATCGTTGATCAGCGCTAGTTTCCTCTGGTCACAAGGAGCTAGTATGGGGACGAGAATATTTCAGTTTTTAAAACCACAAGATCAGCAGATGAATGAGCATTTGCAGCTCCTTCGACGGAAAAATGTTATGGTCTTTGTATGCGGAGACACAAAAACAAATAGTTTTCGTTAAAAAAAAAAAAAAAAAATGTTTTCATTGTGAAGTAGTAAAGCATAGAATTAAAAAAGTATATAAAATTTGGTATCACCGTAATCAGATCAACCCAGAGAACAAAAACGTCATTTTATTTATACCGTAGGGTGAACCCCGTAAAAACAAAATGCAGAAAAAAAAACAAAAAACTGTAGGAATGTAGGTTTTTCCCATACCCCACCTTTTTAATAATAAAAAAAAAAAAAAAGTTATACAATACATTATACGTAACCCAAAAAGGGCACCATTAAAAATAATACCGCTCGCCCTGCAAAAAACAAACCCTCAGATGGCGGTCGATTGAAAATGTTTTTTTTTTTTTTTTTTTTTTCAATTTCCAAAATAGGCTGGTCACTAAGGTCTCATGCCCACGGCCGTGCCCGTAATCACGGGCCACAATTGCAGGCACGGCCAGCCGCGAACAGCCGCCCGGATTTTCGGCTTGTGCTCCCATACAAAGTATGGGACCATGGCCCGTAAACCGCAAAAGATAGGACATGTTAGCGATACGGAAATATGTCTGCGGCCAATAGAACTGAAGATTTTTTACGGTCGTGTGCATGTAAGGGCTTCAAGGAAGTATCTGGGTGAGAAACTGCTGCATTACTGCTCATCATGTACAGCAACAAGAACATATGATTTTCCAAGCAACAGGTGCTGATGCTTTTATTACCTTGCTTAGTTTATTTGCACTAAGTTATCAGCATTCATTTTCCTACAGCCAACATGTCACGATCCCGCTCGTTTAACCCGTAAAATGCCGTGGTCAATAGCGACCGCATCATTTAAATAGTTAGAAAGAGGGGGACAACCCCCTCTAGCAGCTCATAGGCCCCCAGGTCTGCCATCTTTGTGCTCCTACAAAGCCTCTGGCAGGGCTTAATAGAAGCCTGTCAGAAAGACGAATACCTTAGTATTGCAGTATATCGTGCAAGCGATCCAACGATCGCTGGTTGAAGCCCCCTTGGGGGACTAATAAAAAAAAAAGTTAAAATTTGTATAATAAAGTTGTTTTTTTAATGTAAAAAAAAAAAAAGAAAAAAACCCTTTCCCCCTAGAGCATAGTAAGAAAATAAACATAATTGGCATCGCCGCATTTGTAAAAGTCGGAACTATTACAATATATCATTATTTAACCCGCACGGTCTACGCCGTAAAAATAAATAAATTGTAAACGGCAGAATCGCTATTTTTTGGTCACCTCACCTCCCACAATAAAATGTAATGCGAAAAAAAAAAAATAAAAAAATAAAAAGATTAAAAAGTTGCATGTAGCCCAAAATGGTATCATTAAAAACGACCGTTTATCCCGCAAAAAATAAGCCCTCATACCACTTAATCGACAGACAAATAAAAAAGTTATGGATCTCAGAATTTGGCGACAAAATTAAATTTTTTACACTTCGTTTTTTTACTTGTAAAAGTAGTAAAATATAGAAAAAACTATATATATTGGGTATCGCCATAATCGTATTGACCCGCAGAATAAAGTGAACATGTTGTTTTAATTGCACAGTGAATTCCGTAAACACTAAGCGCAAAAAACATTGGAGGAATCGCATTTTTTTTCATTTTCTACCCCTCACAAAAAAAAAAATCCCGTTTCCTAGTACATTATATGGCACAATAAAAAAAAAAGTTATGGCGTTTGGAAGATGGGGAGGGAAAAACGAAAATCTGAAAGTTGTTTACGACGGGAAGGGGTTAAAATAAAAAAAATATCTACTGTATCCAGAAGCAAGGATGATTAAATCATTCATCTAAGACCAAACACAATAATAAACCGCTTATTAGTATTATTGTTAGCCTTTAGTCCATCCAAAGCGTCACGATTTTTCTACCAGCATTGGAGCCAATATTTATAACAATATTTTCATATTTTGACTTTCCTGTGACAGATACAATGTAATATTTGTTTTCATACAGCCATGTTAGACTGTGCGGCAGGAAACAGAAGGTACAGTGGATCACCTGCCAAATACTCTGGATTCTCAGAATCTGTAATGTAGAGAGCTCACAAGAAAAACTATTTTGAATTGCTGAAACGGGTTGGACATTCACTTTTAACCCCTTAATGACCGCCGATTAGCCTTTTCACGGCGGTCATTAATGGGCTTTATTCTACAGCGCCGCTATTCCACGGCGCTGCATTAGAATAAAGTAAACAGAGCAGGGAGCGGTGAAATCTCCCTGCTCTCAGCTGCCAGAGGCAGCTGAGGGCTGGGGCTGCCGTGTGAGATCGATATTCGTATCGATCTCACCCGTTTAACCCCTCAGATGCGGTGCACAATAGCGAGCACCGCATCTGAGTGGTTTTGGAGAGAGGGATGGAGCTCCCTCTCATCCCACTGACACCCGGCGATACGATCGCCGAGTGTCTGTGTCTGCGATGGCAGCCGGGGGCCTAATAAAGGCCCCCAGGTCTGCCTCTAATGAATGCCTACATTAAACGGACAGGCAGCGTATTATTAAGGCCCACTTGGGCATTAAGCAACTCATTAGCATAAATCTAAAATCGCTAATAAAGTGGTAAAAATAGATCGTTTTTTTAAAATAAAAATCACTGCTGTCACCTACATTATAGCGCCGATCTCCTTATGTAGGAGATAGGGCACTTATAATGCGGTGACAGAGCGTCTTTAAAGAGGCTCTGTCACCAGATTCTCAAATCCCTATCTCCTATTGCATGTGATCGGCGCTGCAATGTAGATAACAGTAACGTTTTTTGTTTTTTTTAAAACGTTCATTTTTGGCCAAGTTATGAGCTATTTAATATATATGCAAATGAGGTTTGAAATGGACAACTGGGTGTTTTTTTTCGTTATGTCCAACTGGGTGTGTATTGTGTTTTTAACTGGGCGTGTTTACGTGTATAACACTGACCAATCAGTGACCAGTCAGCGTCATACACTCCTCTACATTTATTTACACAGCAGCGATGTGCAGTCACATAAACAGAGATTAACGTTAATCAAGTGTCCTGATAATGAATACACATGATCATCCAGCCTGGACGTCATGTGTATTCAGAATCCTGACACTTCTGACTCTTTTCTTTGAGATTTATAGCAAGGGAAACGAAATCTCGCGAGATTACGGAGGTAAACGAGATTTCGTTTCCCTTGCTGGAAATCTCACAGAAAAGAGTCAGAAGTGTCAGGATTCTGAATACACATGACGTCCAGGCTGGATTTCATGTGTATTCATTATCAGGACACTTGATTAACGTTAATCTCTGTTTATGTGGCTGCACATCGCTGCTGTGTAAATAAATGTAGAGGAGTGTATAATGCTGACTGGTCACTGATTGGTCAGCGTCATACACGTAAACACGCCCAGTTGGACATAACGAAAAAAAAAACGCCCAATTGTCCATTTCAAAGCTCATTTGCATATATATATATATATATTTATATATATATATATATATATATATATAAAATAGCTCATAACTTGGCCAAAAATGAACGTTTTAAAAAAAATAAAATAAACGTTACTGTTATCTACATTGCAGCGCCGATCACATGCAATAGGAGATAGGGATTTGAGAATCTGGTGACAGAGCCTCTTTAATAAACTAGTGACAAAGGCTCTGTCACCAGTTTCAACCTTCCCTATCTCCTACCTAATCTAATAGGCGCTGTGTTGTAGATAACTACTGTGCTGTTTTTTTAAAACATTTATTACCGACAACGTTATGGGCATTTTAACATTTAAGCAAATTTTTGGTAAAAGCCCAACTGGGCGTTTTTTTTTACTTTAACCAAGTGGGCGTTGTAAAGAAAAAAAAGTTTATGACGCAGACCAATCAGCGTCATACACTTCTCTTCATTCATGTCCAGCTTTAGGGTATGTTCACACCCACTGTTTTCAGACGTAATTCGGGCGTTTTACGCCTCGAATTATGCCTGAAAAACCGGCTCCATTACACATACAAACATCTGCCCATTGCTTTCAATGGGTTTTACGGTGTTCTGTTCTCACGAGGTGTTATTTTACGTGTCGCTGTCAAAATAGGGCGCGTAAAAAAAAAAAAAAGACGCCCGCGAAAAAGAAGTGCATGTCACTTCTTGGGACGTTTTTGGAGCAGTTTTTCATTGACTCCATTTAAAAACAGTTCCAATAACGTCCGTAAAATACGGCGTGAAAAACGTGAGTTGCTACAAAAAGTCTGAAAATCAGGAGATGTTTTCGCCTAAAAACCTCTCCGTATTTTCAGACGTATTTTGCTAAGCCGTGTGAACATACCCTTAGGGCAGATACAGACGGACGTTGCGTTTTTGCGCGCGCAAAAACCATTTGACAGCTGCGTGTGTCATCTGTGTATGATGCGCGGCTGCGTGATTTTCGCGCAGCCGGCATCATAGAGATGAGGCTAGTCGACGCCCGTCACTGTCCAAGGTGCTGAAAGAGCTAACTCTTTCAGCACCCTCGACAGTGAATGCCGAACACAATATCGAAAAACCTGTTGAAAAAAAAGAAAAAGTTCGTACTTACCGAGAACTTCCAGGCCGTTGCCTTGGTGACGCGCCTCTCGACATCGGGCCCCACCTCCCTGGATGACGCGCCAGTCCATGTGACCGCTGCAGCCTGTGCTTGGCCTGTGATTGGCTGGAGCTGTCACTTGGACTGAATTGTCATCCCGGGAGGTCAGACTGGAGGAAGAAGCCGGGAGTTATCGGGTCAGAACTTCGTTTTTTTCTCTACAGGTTCATGTATATTGGGATCGGAAGTCACTGTCCATGGTGCTGAAACAGTTTAACTCTTTCAGCACCATGGACAGTGACTATCTCCTGACGTCGCGTACCGATAATTTTTTTGCCGGGTTCGGCCAAAACGAGTTCTGCCTAACTCTGTGAAGTTCGGTTCGCTTGTCCGGCTTCGCTCATCGCAAAGACACTCTGTTTGGATGTTCGGAAACAGAAAAGCACGTGGTGCTTTTCTGTTTACATTCATCCTTTTGACAGCTGGTGCGCTGTTTCAGTCGGTTCGCACGGAAGTGCTTCCGTGCAACCTGCGTGTTTTTCACGCACCCATTGACTTCAATAGGTGCATGATGCGCGAAATATGCAGAGTTATTGAACCTGTCGCGCTTTTTGCGCAGCAGACAAACGCTGCGCAAAAAGCACGGACTGTCTGTACTGCCCCACAGACTTGTATTGGTCCATGCGTGCCGCGTGAAAACCACGCGGCCCGCACGGACTGAAAACACGCTCGTGTGAATCCCCCCTTAGTCACATCACAGTGTGAGCTCACGAGATCACGCTGTGCCGTCACTTACTCTCGCAGTTCCTAAACCGGAGCGATGGGAGAGTGACCAGACATAGTCTCCAGTCGCCTACTGTTAAAATGCTCATCACTTTGTCACTTATAAACATTTTTTTAAAAAACACAGTAGTTATCTACAACAAAGCGCCTATTAGATTAGGTAGGAGATCGGGACGTTATAAACTGGTGACAGAGCCTCTTTAGGAGCAGAGGGGAGGGATTGGGGAGGAATTACAGGGTGGACCTGGACACTTCTTATTGAGAGTGTTAAGATTACCCCCTTACCGCACCAGGACGCACCGGTGCGTCCTGGCTAAGAACGGTCACCCTGTCAAAGGTCAAGGTGACAGAACTGTGCCGTCAACCGTTTATGACAGTTGATCAGCACAGTAAGACGGCAGGGGACGAATCACAGCGTTCTCCTGCCAGCGATCGCTGTGATCGGTCAAAGCAGATTGACCAATCACAGCTCCATGATGTGGTGTATGTGATGGCGCTGGGTCAGAAGCTGAGCCAGCGCCATCACCGCCGGTAATCAGCTGTCCGACACCCCTCTGCAACGGCCAGGACTGGAGCTAGGCTCCGATCCGGCCGATTAACTCCTTTGATGCATCGATCAACGCGATCGATGCATCTATCAACGCGATCGATGCATCGAAGTGTCTTGTAGCCTGTCGGCAACCACGATGGTTGCCACGGGCGTCAGCTGTTTGTCACAGCTGACATCGTGCTCTAACGGCCAGGACCGGAGCTAGGCTCCGATCCGGTCGATTAACCCCTTAGATGCAGCTATCGCTGCATCTAAGTGATTAGATCACACCCTATGGTTGCTAAGGACAACCATCGGCACCCGCGGGTGTTCCGATGGTTGCTATGGTAACGGTAGCCTAACAATCGCTTCCTAGTACGGAAGCCTATCAGGCCCCGCCGGGAGGCGAAGCCTAATAGGCTTGCGGTCAGTGAATAGCTGATCGCTGTAATACACTGCACTATGTATTAGAATAGCGATCAGGGCTTCATGCCTTCAAGTTCCCTAGTGGGACACAAAAAAAAGTTAAAACTAGTTAATAAAAATGTAAAAAAAAAGTCAAAAAATAAAATACGTTTCAAAAAACACGATAACAGCCTTTTTTCCTATAATAAGTCTTTTATTATAGGAAAAACAAAAAAAAAAAACATTAAAAAAAAAAAAAAAAAAAAAGTACACATGTGGTATCCCCGAGTCCATAACGTCCCAAACTATAAAAATATCACGCTATTTTACCCGTACAGTGAACACCGTAAAAAATTTTAATAAAAAACTATTTCAGAATCGCTTTTTGATAGTCACTACCCCTCACAAAACGGAATAGAAAAAAGGGATCTAAAAGTTGCATGTACCCCAAAATTATACCATTAAAAACTGCAGCCCGTCCCGCAAAAAACAAGCCCTCCCGCAACTTTGACGGAAAAATAAAAAAGTTATGGCTCTCAGAATATGGGGACACAAAAAATAAATTATTTGAAATAAAAGTGATTTTATTGTGCAGACGTTGAAAAACAAAAAAGAGAAACTATATACATATGGTATCGCCGTAATCGTACCGACCCACAGAATAAAGTAAAATGGTCATTCACAGCGCATGGCGAATGCCGCAAAAAATAGCAATTAGACCTACCGGTAATTGTATTTCCAGGAATCCATCATGACAGCACTACAGGTGGAGGTTGCCCTCTTGACCGCTGTAGGGACAGGAAGACAGAGAGGTTAAAAGGCCCCTCCCACCACCCACTTGCCAGTGTTTTTCAATTACTACACCAGGATGGATGCAACCCTATTTTATTTCTAGGGATAATAACTGACATGTTAAATGCACAAATCAGAATTCAATAAGGGAGGGATGTAATGGTGCTGTCATGATGGATTCCTGGAAATACAATTACCGGTAGGTCTAATTGCTATTTTCCAGTACATCCCTCATGACAGCACTACAGGAGCAATACCAGATTATAATGCTCAGGGCGGGACTATGGATTGAAGGACTTTCCGTCCAAAACGTAAATCCGTATCGGACAGCACATCGAGTCTATAATGTTTGTAAAACGTATGATGGCTTGACCAAGTGGCAGCTCTGCAGATTTGGTCCATAGAGGCTTCTCTTCTTTCTGCCCAGGATGCCGAGACTGCCCTTGTTGAATGGGCTCTGATGCCTTGTGGGGCACATAGTCCTTGGGACTTGTAGGCTTCTTGTATGGTGGTTTTTACCCATCTCGCTAGAGAGCCTTTTGAGGCTTTCTTTCCTCTATTCTTTCCCCCGAATAGGACAAATAGATTTTTATCTCGTCTCCAGGAGGAGGTTCTATCCAGATACTGAAGAATTGTTCGCCTGACATCCAGGCAATGGAATTTTTCTTCTTGTTGGTCTTTTGGATCTGGATAAAAGGAAGGTAGAATTATTTCTTGTTCTCTATGGAAAGCGGTAGATACCTGTGGAATAAATGAGGGATCCAGCTTTAGGATGATCTTTTCCTCTTGTACTTTTAGGTACGGTTCTATGATTGACAGAGATTGGATTTCTCCAATCCTTCTTGCTGAAGTAATAGCGACTAAGAATGCAGCTTTTAGAGTTAAAAAATGCATACTAATTTCGTCGAGCGGCTCAAAGGGGGGCTCACAAAGAGTCGTTAACACCACATTCAAATCCCAGGTAGGAACGGATTTCTTTAGGGAAGGTTTCAGTTTAGAGACCGCTTGGGTGAATCTTCTGATCCACCGATGTTCAGCCAGAGGAGTGTTAAAAAAATTACCTAAGGCTGAAATCTGTACTTTTAAGGTACTAGGGCTAAGTCCTTTTTTGAATCCCGATTGTAAAAAATCTAGGATTTTTGCAATGTTGGGAGAAAAGGGATCTGGTCCTGGGATTCCATGCCAGGAACAGAATTTCTTCCAAATCTTTTGATAGATTTTTGAGGTAACTTCTTTGACTTGATAAGATAGTTGAAATTACCTCGTCTGACAGACCGTGGTTCCTCAAGATCTGCCTTTCAGGATCCAGGCTGACAATTTCAGAGTCTCTATTCCCTGGAAGAATAAGGGACCCTGGGAGAGAAGATTCCCCTTGACTGGGAGTATGATAGGATCTTCCAACGCTAGGTATTGTATGATTGGAAACCAACTTCTTTTCGGCCAATAGGGAAGAATAATGATGAGCTTTGTCAAATCTTCCTGGATTTTTCTTAACACCATTGGTATTAGAGGAAACGGAGGAAAGGCATAGGCCAGATCCATGTCCCAGTGTTGTGACAATGCATCTACTCCCAATGGGTTGTCTCTGAGATTTAGGGAGAAGAATGTCTCTACTTGAGTGTTTTTCCTCGTGGCAAACAGGTCTATTTGTGGATAACCCCAATTTCGGGTTAGGGACCGAAAGACTTCCTTGTTTAGGGACCATTCTCCTGGGTCTACTTTTTCCCGACTCAGGAAATCTGCGGATAGGTTCTCTGAGCCTTTTAGGTGGACTGCCGTGACTGATAGAACGTTTTCTTCTGCCCAACTGAAAATTTGTGCAGAGAGGGCCTGAAGAAGAGTGTGTCTTGTTCCCCCTTGATGGCGAAGAAAGGACACTGCTGTCGTGTTGTCCGATAAAATTATTATATGCTTCCCTTTTATGGTGGGTGAAGCTCTTCTAAGTGTCTCCCATACAGCTCTTAGTTCTTTGAAGTTTGAGGACATCATCTTCATTTGACCAGTCCATGTGCCCTGAAAGCGTTGGTCTTGGATTACTGACCCCCAGCCGTGTTTGCTGGCATCTGTGGTAATCACTACATAAGGAGAAGTTCTCCAGGGGACTCCCTTGTCTATGTTGTTTGAGCAGAGCCACCACAGGAGGGATGATTTCACCGTCTCGGAAATTTGAATTTTTAAATTCAGGGAGTTTTGTTTTCGATCCCACCGGGACAAGATCAGATTCTGTAAGGGTCTGGAGTGAAATTGGCTCCATGGAATAGATTGGATGCAAGACGTCATCATTCCCAACATCCGCATACATTCCCTTATGGAACAGGTGTCTTTCCCCCCAAATTATCTTACTTCTGCCAGTAGGAGTATTTGTTTCTCTCTTGGGAGGAAGGAATGTTGAAGGGAGGAGTCCAGCAGTACTCCTAAGAAGACCTTCTGTTTCTGGGGAGGAAGACTCGACTTCTGAAAGTTGATTATCCATCCCAATTCTTGTAGTAGGGAAAGAACCTGTGACCGATGACTGACTAAGATAGCCGGAGTATCTGCTGTCAACAAGAAGTCGTCTAGATATGGGATAATTACTATACCTTGACTTCTTATGAATGCCATGATCTCTGCCATAATTTTTGTAAAAATTCTGGGGGCGGAGGAAAGGCCGAAGGGGAGGCAGACAAACTGGAAGTGGAGAATGGAAGGACCGTCCTGGATTGCGAATCTGAGGAATCTCTGGTACGCGGGGTGGATAGGAACGTGATAATACGCATCCTTTAAATCGATCGTACACATTGATGCCTCTTCCCTTATTAGAGGAATAGTCGATCTGATAGACTCCATCTTGAATTTCCGATAATTCACCCATTTGTTTAGGACCTTCAGGTTGATTATTGTCCTGTAGGAACCGTTTGTTTTTTTGACCAAGAAGATTTTCGAATAGTGGCCCTTGCATATCTCGTCGTGGGGAACTGGGGAAATGGCTCTCAATCTGAGTAGTTTCTGGACGTCCTGGATAAGTATCTGATGAAGATCTTTCGCTTGGTACTGGGTTATTAGAAATTTCTCTGGAGGAATGGAGGAAAATTCTATTTTGTATCCTTCTTCTATTATCTTTAGAACCCAGGGGTTCTGGGTTATTCTCGACCATTCGGGATAAAATTGTAGGAGTCTTCCCCCTACGCTCTTGGCGTCATTGCTTTGAGGGCTGGAATGAATTATTTGGGTTAAGGAGATATCCTCGACCCCTTTTTCCTTTGGGGTAACTCCAGCATCCGGACTTCCCTTTACCGCTGTAGTTCTGTGAAGTAGGATCCCTCTGTTGGCGAAATCTTCCAAATTGAGGGGTTTTTTTTGGTTTCTCTTCAGGAAACCCCTTTTTTCTATCTGTTGCACTCTCCAGTATGTTATCAAGGAGAGGACCGAACATCAGAGACCCTGTAAATGGGATAGAACACAACTTGTTTTTGGACTTCGTATCTCCTGACCACATTTTGAGCCATAATGCTCTTCTAGCAGAATTTGAGAGAGCCCCATTCCTGGCAGCAAATCTAATAGATTCCGCTGAAGCGTCTACTAAGAATCCGGTTGCCATTTTTAGTAAAGGTAGAGATTCTAGTAGCTCTTGTCGTGATGTCTTCATCATCAAATGGGTTTCTAGCTGGTTTAGCCATATGAACATTGCTCTTGCTACTGATGTGGCCGCGATATTAGTTGAGATCAAGGCAGAGGAAGATTCCCACGCTCTTTTCAGTAATCCGTCTGCCTTTCGGTCCACGGTGTCCCTCAACTGAGAGGAATCTTCAAATGGGATTGCGTTTTTTTTTAGCAACCCTGGCGACATCTACTTTTGGGATTTCATCCCAAGGCTTAGTGTCCTCTGGATCAAAGAGAAGTCTGTTCTTAAAATCTCTTGAAATGAAGAGCCTTTTTTCTGAATCTTCCCATTCAGTTGTCACCATTCTTTTAAGATTTTCGTTTACCGGAAAAACCCTTGTTTTCTTTTCCGTTAGACCTCCAAACATCTCATCCTGGATGGTATGTGGTTGGTCTTCTTCGGGAATATCCATAGTTTCCCGTATTGCTTGAATTAAGGTATCCGACATCTCGGAAGAGAAGAAAAATTTTTTCTCTTGAGTGGAAGAAGTTGAAGGTAAGAGTTCCTCTCATTCTTCTAACTCATCTTCCGATAGGTAATAGCATTCCTGTTCAGAGTCCGACCCCTGAGAAGGAAGCCAATATTTTTGATCCACTTCAATCCGTGGTCTTTTTGCCCGGGAGTGTGAGGGAGTTTCTTGCGGAGGGGCGAGGGAGGCTACTGACTGACCCACTTCCTCACGAATCATAGTCCTAAGTTCGGACATGAACGTTTGTTGTTCCTCCTTTAGTATTTTGGCAATACAATCCTGACACAATTGTTTTTTATGGGACTCTGGCAATTTTTTTGCACAAGTCGCACATTTTTTAACCTTCTTTTTATCAGTTTGTCTCTGAGAGAAATCTTTTTCCTAGAGAAAACAGAAGGTAGGTAAAGTATGGCGTACATACATAAGGGGTCATACCCTTCCCCCAAGGGTGAGACTCACGTGACCCTGGGACATATCTGGAGTTCCATCCGGACGAAGAAGTTCCATATCGCGACAGGTAACAGGCAATGCAAATATGCAATCCACAAAAAATAAATCCAAGTTAGAGTTATCAGCTCTAACTACATACCTGTGCGTGTCCCTTTAAATGCGAGCGTTTTGAATTTCCCGCCTTCCAAGATGGCCGCGGACCGGAAGTAGCCCGACGTCATTTCCGGTCGGCTATTCGTCCAGCGTGTACCTGGAGTGCAGCCGCCATAGCCGGCGCTAAGGCTTGCTATGCGGTGCAGCGAGGATCCCTGCCGGTGCGTCCATGCCTATGGAGCTGCCGGTCCCCGCCTGGTCCGCGGTCCGGCCGAAGCCTGCTTGGGAAACCCAGCCCCCACACACTACCAGAACCCTGCCTAGGATTCCTACGGTAGGTGTCTTAGGGAGGGAGCTAAGGGACCCGTCGTATGAGGGGTGTTAGCCTGGGCTTTAGGGGGAAGAGAAGGGGGGAGTGCACGGACCCCCCGATCTTGCCCCCTGCCCGAGTTTCTTTCCTATTACAGTAGCGACGCTCTCTGCTCCTGACCCTTGTGGGGACAGGAAGAACACTGGCAAGTGGGTGGTGGGAGGGGCCTTTTAACCTTTCTGTCTTCCTGTCCCTACAGAGGGCAACCTCCTCCTGTAGTGCTGTCATGAGGGATGTACTGGAAAAAATCAATTATAAAAAACATCAGAATTGCAGGTTTTTGGTCACCTTGCTTGCCAAAAAAATGAAATACAAAGTGAACAAAAAAAATAAAAAAAAAATTTAAAAAAAATCACATGTACCCCAAAATGGTACCAATGAAAACTGCAGATTGTCTGGCTCTCAGAATATGGCGATGCAAAATGTGCAGAGTGTTCCAGAAGCGGATAAGATCTGGCACCATTTATCAGTGCGACACCGGCCACATATCTATGAATTATTTATTTAACCCATTATAAAAATCCTCTTATTATGCCCCTGATGTACTCCGCACAGCATACATATGCCCCCACATCATAAACGCAAATACCAGCAAAACCTCAAACAAAACTACCACTAAGCAAAATCTGCGCTCCAAAAGCCAAATGGCGCTCCCTCCCTTCTGAGCCGTGCAGCGTGCCCAACGGGCAGTTTACGTCCACATATATGGCATCGCCATACCCGGGAGAACCCGCTTAACAGTTTGAGGTATTTGTCTTCAGTGGCATGAACTGGGCACAAAATATTGTGCACTAAAATGGCATATACCTGTGGAAATTTGCAATTTTCACTTTGCACCAGCCACTGAGCATTCATTTCTAATAGAAAAAAAAACAACCTGTGTGGTCAAAATGCTCACTACACCCGTTAATAAAATGCCTTGAGGGGTGCAGTTTCCAAAAAGGGGGTCACTATTTGGGGGTTTGTTTTACTATTTGACCCCAGAGCCCTGGCATTGTGGGCTAATGCTGCGAAAGTCACCAAAATAGGTTTCACATGCGCCTTTCATTCCTAAGCCCTGTCATATGTCCAGGCAAATGATAAATGCCTTGAGGGGTGTAGTTTACAAAATAGGGTCACTTCTCAGGGTTTTGCCCTCTACTCTGGTACCGAAGGGAGCTCAGCAAATGCGACATGGCGCCCATACACCAGTCCAGCAAAATCTGTGCTTTAAAAGCCACATGGCATTCCTTCCATTTTGAGCTCTGCCATGTGCCCAAACAGCAGCTTAGGGCCACATATGGGGTATTGCCGTACTCGGGAGAAATCGGGTAACAAATTATGTGTTGTTTTTTCTCCTATTACCCCTTGTGGGGAAAAAAAAATTGGGTTCAAAACTACATATTTTTGGGGGAAAAAAAATAATTTTTCATTTTCACTGCCTCATTCTAATGCAATCTATGAAACACCTGTGGGATCAAAATGCTCAGTACACCCCTAGATAATTACCCTGAGGGGTATAGTTTCCAAAATGGAGTCACTTATCAGGGGTTTCTACTGTACGGGTACGTCAGGGGCTCTGCAAATGCGACATGGCGCCCAGAAAACAATCAACCAAAATTTACATGCCAAGTAGCAGTCCTGCCATTCTGAGCCCTGTGGTGTACCCAAGCAGCAGTTTATGACCACATATGGGGTATTACCGTACTCGGGAGAAATTGGTTTACAATTGTTGGGGCACTTTTTCTCCTTTATTCCTTGTGAAAATGAATAAAAATTCTACATTTTAGTGGAAAGAATGCAGATTTTCATTTTCACAGACCAGTTCCAATAAATTTAGCAAAAAACCTGTGGGCTAAAAATGCTAACTATACCCCTTGAAAAATTCCTTGAGGGTGTAGTTTCCAAAATGGGGTCACTTTTGGGGGTTTTCCACGGTTTTGGCACCACAAGACCTCTTCAAACCTGACATGGTGCCTAAAATATATTCTAATAAAATAGAGGCCCCAAAATCCACTAGGTGCTCCTTTGCTTCGGAGGCCTGTGTTTCAGTCCATTGCCGCAATAGAGCCACATGTGGGATATTTCTAAAAACTGCAGAATCTGGGCAATAAGTATTGAGTTGCGTTTCTCTCGTAAAACCTTCTGTGTTACATAAAAAACCTGTATTACAAATGAATTTCATTAAAAAAAAAAAATAATTTATTTGTAAATTTCACCTCTACTTTGCTTTATTTCCTGTGAAATGCCTAAAGGGTTAAAATAATTTCTGAATGCTGTTTTAAATACTTTGAGGGGTGCAGTTTTTAAAATGGGGTGATTTTTGGGGACTTTCTAATATATAAAGTCCTCAAATCCACTTCAGAACTGAACTGGTCACTGGAAAAATAGCCTTTTGAAATTTTCTTGAAAATGCGAGAAATTCTAGCTAAAGTTCTAAGCCTTGTAACCTCCTAGAAAATAAAAGGACGTTCAAAAAAACGATGCAATCATAAAGTAGACATATAGGAAAGGTTAGATAAATATTTTGTGTGGTATTACAATCTGATTTACAAGCAGATACATTTAAATTTAGAAAAATGCTGATTTTTGCAAATTTTCTCTACATTTTGGTGTTTTTTACAAATAAATATTGAATTTAACGACAACATTTTTCAGTATCATAAAGTACAACATGTCACGAGAAAATCTCAGAATCGCTTGGATAGGCAAAAGCATTCCGGAGTTATTACCACATAAAGTAACACGTCAGATTTGCAAAAATCAGCTGTGTCCACAAGGCCAAAACAGGCTTAGACACTAAGGGGTTAATACTCCTTTTCCAGGGTGAGGATTTCAGCCACAACACCAACACAGGCATGCCTAAACTAGTCTCCCTTACACCTATCTAGCGGTGTTAGCGGGGGGAGAAGGGGGTCAGACTCCCTTTAACCCGTTTGTGACCGGCCCATAGTCTTTTTACGTCGGTCACTAACTGGCCTTATTCCGATGCCATAGACTTTTTACGTCGTGGCATCGGAGTAATTAAACCGAGCAGGGAGCTGTCAAATCTCCCTGCTCTCTCTCTCCCACCGACACCCGGTGATAAGATCGATAAGATCACCGAGTGTCTGTCTCTAATGGCAGCCGGGGGCCTAATAAAGTCCCCCAGGTCTGCCTGTAATGAATGCCTGCTAGATCATGCCGCAGTGTATTATAATAGCGATCGAAGAATCGCATATTAAAGTCCCCTAATGGGACTAGTAAAAAAGTTTTAAAAAAAATGTGAAAAAAATATAAAATTAAAAACCCACCTTTTCCCCTTACAAAATGCTTTACTATTAAAAAAACAAAATAAAGTAAAAATGTTAGACATATTTGGTATCGCCGCGTCCGTAACGACCCAGACTATAAATCTATTACATTATTTAACCCGCACGGTGAACGCCGTAAAACATTTAATAAAAAACTATGGGAAAATTGCTGTTTTCTGTGAATCCTGACTTTAAAAAAATGTGATAAAAAGTGATCAAAAAGTCGCACCTACTCCAAAATGGTACCAATAAAAACTACAAGTCTTCCCGCAAAAATAAAGCCCTCATACAACTGCATCGGCGGAACAATAAAAAACGTATGGCTCTTCAAATATGGAGCCACAAAAACAAATAATTTTGAAAAAAAAAGCGTTTTTACTGTGTAAAAGTAGTAATACGTACAAAAACTATACAAATTTGGTATTGTTGCAATCGTAACAACCCGCTGAATAAAGTTATTGTGTTATTTATACCACACAGTAAACGGCGTAGATTTAGGACGCAAAAAAGAGTGGCAAAAGTTCAGATTTTTTTCTATCCCCCCCCCCAAAAAAAAAAGATAATAAAAGTTAAATCAATAAATAATATGCACCTCAAAATGGTGCTATTAAAAAATACAACTTGTCCCGCAAAAAACAAGACGTTATACAGCTATGTCAACGCAAAAATAAAAAGAGTTATAGCTCTTGGAATGCGACGATGGAAAAATGTAAAAAATAGCCTAGTCATTAAGGTCTAAAATAGGCTGGTCATTAAGGGGTTAAACTCAATTTTGATCAAAGAGAAACTATTTATTGTGTATGATTTTGAGCTTGTACATCGGGCAATTATTGAGGCGTGAAAACAGGAAATCTGACGGGTTCCAAATGATGTCCTTTGATGGCCTAATTATTGCAGGTGAAGTAATCTTAAAGAGGCTCATTATGTCACCACATTATAAGTGCCCTATCTCCTACATAAGGAGATGGGCGCTGTAATGTAGGTCACAGCAGTGCTTTTTATTTAAAAAAACGATCTTTTTTCACGTTCGGAGCGATTTTAGTATATGCTAATAAGCTTTCTTAATGCCCAAGTGGGTGTACTTTTACTTTCGACCAAGTGGGCGTTTTACAGAGGAGTGTATGACGCTGACCAATCGGCATCATGCACTCCTCTCCATTCATTTACACTGCACTAGCTATATAGTTATATCACTATGGGCAGCCTCATACACAAGCCCTAACATTACTACAGTGTCCTGATAATGAATACACATGACCATCCAGCCTGGACGTCATGTGTACTCAGAATCCTGACACTTCTGAATCTTTTCTGTGAGATTCCAGCAACGGATACGAAATCTTGCGAGATTACGAGGTAAACGAGATTTCGTATCCGTTGCTGTAAATCTACACACTATAGCAGCATCAGCGTTTGCAGGTAAATAGCTACATCGACTTACCTGCAAACGCCAATGCTGCTGCAGAATCATCTGTAGCCCGTCCGACACGATGCAGGACCTGGGGAAGTGACGTCACAGCGTGATCTGCCAGAAGCTGGGCGTTATGAAGAGAAGTGGATGATACTTCTCGTCAGAACGCCCAGCTAGTAAAAGAAGTAAAAACGCCCCGATGTACGCACATAATACACGCCCAGTTGTACTTTTACTTTTCAACACGCCCAGTTGTACTTTTGCAAGCCTCATTTGCATAAATACAAAAATGGTCATAACTTGGCCAAAAATGCTCGTTTTTTAAAAATAAAAAACGTTACTGTAATCTACATTGCAGCGCCGATCTGCTGCAATAGCAGATCGGGGTTGCAATATCTGGTGACAGAGCCTCTTTAAGGGCTAGGCTGTTTTACAGCTAAATGACCAGAGCAAATTTTACAATTTTGCTATGCGCTTCTTTAGATGACTATAACTCTGCAGGTGAATAAAGTTCATCTTTGAATTTTACACTCTTTTTAAAGGACAGATAGGGCTTTGTTTTAGTGGCATTTGTCAGTATATATCATTTTTATTTTTTTCTCTAAAGTGGGCAAAATTGGAAAAAAAATGCAAGAATTTAGCAATTGCGTAAGTTTATGATAGCATTTTTCACACACGGTATGGACCACGGACAAAATTAATCTCCTTTCACATTCTTCCACTTCTCCCGTGCATGGGGATACCAAATATGTGTGCCTTATTCACGGTGCGGGCATGTGCCAGGGCTTGGCATAAAAGGAGGCTTTTCGGTCCAGGAATTCTGCATTTGATTTTATAGCCGTATACTGTTTTCTGGGGGGCCTAATGCTGCTGAAATATTAGAATCACCCCATAAATTACTTCATTCACACAAGTAGACCCCACAAGGTTTCCTTCAAGGGGTTTATCATATTTTTAGACAGTCCAGTTTTCTTCTGAAAGTTTCTTGAATAAGATGGAACAAAATAAAATTAGCTTTTTTTTTTAACAAATGCGTCAGTTTATGCTAGCATTTTTCACACACAAAATGGGCCACGGACAAAATTCATCGCATTTCACATTCTTCCACTTCTCCTGTGCATGGGGATACCAAATATGTGTGCTTTATTCACGGGCATGTGCCAGGGCTTGGCATAAAAGGAGGCTTTTTGGCCTTTCGGTCCAGGAATTCTGCACTTGATTTTATAGCCGTATACTGTTTTCTGGGGGGCCTAATGCTGCTGAAACATTAGAATCACCCCATAAATTACTTCATTCACGCAAGTAGACCCCACAAGGTTTTCTTCAAGGGGTTTATCATATTTTTAGACAGTCCAGTTTTCTTCTGAAAGTTTCTTGAATAAGATGGATCAAAATAAAATTAGCAATTTTTTAGCAAATGCGTCAGTTTATACCAGCAATTTTCACACACGGTATAGACCACGGCCAAAATTCATCTCCTTTCACATTCTGCCACTTCTCCTGTGCATGGGGGTACCAAATATGTGTGCTTTATTTATCACAGAGATGTAGGAGGGCGGACGATAGAAGAAGCTTATTTCACAAATCGCTTTTTTTCAAAGCTGGTTTTACAAAACACAGAGTTTCTATAACACTTCCAAAATATCTGCTCTTGAAGCAGAAATCCAAAAATATTCATCTAGGGGTATAATGGGAATTTATATTTTTGGGTTTTCTAAAATAAGAAATTGCAGGTTTATGCAAATGGATCTCTCCAGCAGATGAACTTTAGAGAATATGCAAACATGACATCCACCCCCCACCCATTCCCTCCCTCACCCTTGGAATAAAATCGGGGGAAAAATAAAACTGTAATGTCGGGCAAATATATTTTCAACGAATTAACAAAAATCTAATAATTCAGAACAGTGTGGCATTTTTTTAAAACATGGCTCAATGCACAGGCCTGGTTGCGAGGGACATGAGGGACAGAAATATCGGGAATCTTTGCGGTGCCCGTCTTTTCTGCAGACGCGGCACTTTTTCTGGGGGTTGCTTCTGGTTGGTGTTGGGGGAATCCGACTGATGAAGTGTCTTTCAGTCAGTCGCGTGACATCCTCAGACTGGGGGCATTCTCGGGTGTCCTGAACATCAAAAATGAGGCCTTCGATAATTTTTTCCTGGAGATCCAGGTATGTGTCTCTGCCTCTGTTTTTTTTGTAGAGCACGAATGAGTTGTGGATGGCCACCTGTAACAAATAAATGGCCACCTTTTTGTACCAGGTTTTAGTTTTGCGTTTTACTAAATAGGGCTGTAAAACCTAGTCGCTTAAATCCACCCCCCCCATGTACTTGTTATATTCGGACACGCTCACTGGTTTGTGCTTGTCCGATGTTGCCCCCCTTTCCCTCACTGCCACTGTTCCTGCGGTATGAATCGTGCTTAGCACATACACATCTTTGCGATCCCTGAACTTGACCGCCAGCAATTCTTCAGATGCATAAGCACAGGAGTCCCCCTTTACCATGCGCTTCCCCACTAATTGCTGTGGAAAACCAATTCTGTTTTTGCGCATGGTACCACATGCCCCAGTCCTTGCAGCATGCAAATGCCTAAACAGGGGCACACTCGAATAAAAATTATCACAGTACAGGTGGTACCCCTTGTGAAGCAGAGGCTGCATTATCTCCCACACGATCTTACTGCTGGTGGAAAGATCAGGGGGGCATCCAGGAACATTTATTGTGCGGTCCCGCCCTTCATAAATCCTGAAGGCGGTGGTATATCCTGACCCGCTTTCACACAATTTGTAGAGCTTAACGCCATATCTTGCCCTTTTTGAAGGTAGATATTGGCGAAAGCTAAGTCTGACATGAAAGTTGAGGAGGGATTCGCCCACACTTACATTCTGCTCAGGGGTGTAAAGTTGCAGAAATAAATTATTCAGGGAATTTATTAGCGGTCTTATTTTGAACAACCGATCCCGGTTTGCATCGGTACTTGGGGGGGGGGGGCCTGTGCGTTGTCGTTGAAGTGGAGGAACCTCATTATTGTCTCATAACGAGACCTGGGCATTACTGCAGAATATACTGGGGTGGCTTGGGCGGGTCTTGTTGACCAGTAAGACCTAATGGAGGGCTTTTTGACAATACCCATATTTAGGGTGAGCCCCAAAAATTTTTTTAATTCCTGCAAATTGGTGGGCGTCCAATCTCTGGCATGGGTGGATGAAGGTTTCTGCCTTATATATTGCGTGGCATATAAATTTGTTTCGTGGACAATCTGATTTAGGATGCCGTCCGTTATAAATAAATGGAAGTAATGCATTTGGACAAAATTTGTATTGTCCACGGTTATGCCAGGAGTGGCAGTAAATCCGTGGATTCTAGGCCCAAAAGATGGGGCAGGTGCCCATACAAGAGCCTGGACTGGAGGGACCAGGCTGTCCCGTGCTACAGCGCTACTTGGCCCTGCGCTTTCATGTTCTGCAGTTTCAACTGCGTCAGGGATAACGTCCCCTGAAGATGAACCTGAAGTGACGCTGTCATCGTCACTACCTAAAACAGGTTCCATCTCGGACGCCATCTCTGATACGGTCTCCGACTCAGACCACAGCATGGCGTATGCCTCCTCGGCGCTAAACAACTTCCTCGCCATAACGTCACTAACACTAACGAAACAATTTTTATTTTTTTTATTTTTTATAAAACACACAAACTAAGGCCTCATGCACACGACCGTATTTTTTCCCACCCGTAAATACGGGTCCGGTGTCACACGTATTCCACCAGTTTTGCACCAGTATTTACGAACCCGTGCCCGTAAATATGGGTCCGGTGTTACCCGTATTCCACCCGTATTTACGGGCACGTTTTTGGCGGCAAAATAGCACTGCACTAATCGGCAGCCCTTTCTCTCTATCAGTGCAGGATAGAGAGAAGGGACAGCCTTTTCTGTAATAAAAGTTAAAGAAATTCATACTTACCCGGCCGTTGTCTTGGTGACGCGTCCCTCTCTTCACATCCAGCCCGACATCCCTGGATGACGCGGCAGTCCATGTGACTGCTGCAGCCTGTGATTGACCTGTGATTGGCTGCAGCGGTCACATGGCCTGAAACGTCATCCAGGACGTCGGGCCGGATGTCGACAGGGGCGCGTCACCAAGGCAACGGGCGGGAGACCGGACTGGAGGAAGCAGGAAGTTGTCGGTAAGTATGAACGTCTTTTATTTTTATTTTTTACAGGTTTATACTGATCGGTAGTCACTGTCCAGGGTGCTGAAAGAGTTACTGCCGATCAGTTAACTCTTTCAGCTCCCTGGACAGTGACTATTTACTGACGTCGCTTAGCAACGCTGCCGTAATGACGGGTGCACACATGTAGCCACCCGTCATTACGAGAGCTCCATAGACTTCTATGGACTGTCCGTGCCGTTATTACGGCCTGAAATAGGACATGTTCTATCTTTTTCAACGGCACGGGCACCTTCCCGTGAGAAAACGGGAAGGCACCCGTCGCCAATAGAAGTCTATGAGCCCGTTATTACGGGTCGTAATTACAACCCGTAATAACGGGAGTTTTTACGGTCGTGTGAATGAGGCCTAACTGGTATATAGATTTACACTACCGCTAACAAAAAAATAAACCGCTATTGCTATACATATTATATATGTGGATATATATATATATATATATATATATATATATATATATATATATATATAAAATTATATACTCCCTACCTGCCTATTCTAATAGAATAAAAGAAAGAAAGGTAGATAGATAGATAGAAAAAAAGATAGATGGATAGATTGTATAGATAGATAGAAATCTATCTATACAGAGAATGTTTTAGGAGTGTAACTGTATTTTTTTGTAACTGGAACTGTATTCTTCTGGCAGCAATTCTCCCGAGTCCCTTCTTCTCCTCAAAATGAAACAATGTTTGAGAAGAAAAGAGGCAGGAGATTTACTGCCAGAAAAGTCAAAATAAAACAAATGTGGTCGCTGTGATAGGTTTTCACAGCGACCACATGTTCAGGGACCATCAGATTGGTCCCTGATACTCTGCCCAGAGCTGTTGCTAACAGCGTGGGCACAGGGCTGTGTGCACGCGATAGCGTGCACACTGTTTTATATGCAGAAATGCATGTGATCGCTGTGATTGGTTGTCACAGCGATCACATGTTCAGGGGCCAAAAGATTGGCCCCTGACATTCTGCCCAGTGCCCATGGCTGTTAACAACAGCCAGGGCATAGAGCTGTGTGCACGCGATCGCGCGTGCACAGTCTCTGAAGTGCCGCAGTAAATAGTCTATACGGCGGACTTCAGAGACCCTGACCGCTGGCCGTATAAATACGGCCAGCGGTCGGGAACCTGTTAATAGACAACTGGGCGTGTTTTTACTTTTTACCGACTGGGCGATGTGAAGTGAAGTGTATGACGCTGACCAATCAGAAACCTTGATGCGTATTAGCCCTTATGCACACGACAGGGTTTCCCGGCCGACACACGGCTGCAGTAGGAACAATAGACCCCTAATGGGGCTATTCACACGACCGATCAAAAAATGGGACATGCCCTATTTTCGCCCGTTCTCCCGGCCCCCATAGAAGTCTATGGGTCCGGGTAATACACAGCCATCACTTGAATGTGCTCCAAGTGACGGCCGTGTCTTCCGTCGCTCGCTCTCTCTCCTTCTCACAGTGCGAAGTGCATGTGGAGGAGGAGGGAGGAGGGTATTTTTTTGCTCCCTGTAGGAGCGGAATCCCCAATCCCCGGCCACAGCTTTGGCAATGCTGTGGCCAGGGATTGGGGATTCCGCTCCAGCAGAAGTCCCTGACTTTACTGTGCCAATATATGGACCCAGTGGCTTCTGAAGAGGAATCCCCACTGCTGTTGCCGGGGATTCTGATCCAGGAGAAGTCCCTCATTTCACTGTCCATATATGGACAGTGAAGTCAGGGACTTCTCATGGAGCTGTCCCCTACAGGAAAGTAGGGGGGGTGCCATTTATGGGGGGTGACTATGTACAAGGGGTCTGTGTGGCATTGCTTACAAGGGGGGCTGTGTGGCAATATCTGCATAGGGCAGTGTGTGGCATTATCTACAGAGGGACGTGTGTGGCAAAAAATGTACAAATGAAATTAATCAGATTTTAAAACTGGCAGGGAAAAAAATGGAAGCAAAACGGGTCAAAAACGGCAACACGGACGGGAACGGATGCAAAACGGCCTGGAAAAATGGCAGTTTTTAATCGGCCGACACTCGAACCATGTCGTGTGAATAAGGCCTTATTCACACAACAGGCTCCGAGTCTCGGCCGATAAAATACGCCGTTTTGCATCAGTTCCGATTCCATTCCGATTCCGTTCCGGGCCGTGTTGCCGTTTTTAGCAGCCGATTTTGACCCATTTTGCATCCGTTTTTTTCCCTGTCCGTTTTAAAATCGGATGAATTTCATTTGTACATTTTTGCCACACACTTCCCTATGTAGATACTGCCACAGCTCCCCTGTAAGTAGTGGCACACAGCACCCCCCCCCCCCCATAGATGGCACCCCCTCCCAGTCTGTAGATAGCGCCACCGTTCCAGGAGAAGTCCCTGACTTCAATGTCCATATATGAAGACAGTGAAGTCAGGGACTTCTTCTGAAGCGGAGACACCGGCCACAGGGTCAGGCATTCCGCTTCAGAAGTCCCTGATGTCACGGTGTCCATATATGGACAGTGAAGCCAGGGACTTCTGAAGCGGAATCCCCAATCCCCTTCCCACAGCGTTGCCGAAGCTCCTAAAAGGGAGCAAAAGACATACCCTCCTCCTCACATGCACTTCGCACTGTGAGAATGAGAGAGCGAGCGACGGACGACAGGGCCGTCACATGGAGCACTTTCAAGTGATGGTCGTGTATTATCCGGCCCCATAGACTTCTATGGGAGTCGGGCAGCCGGGAGAATGGCCGAAAATAGGGCATGTCCCATTTTTTGACGGCCGGGTTTCCCGGGCCGTTAAAAAAAAAAAAAAAAAAAAAAAAAAAAAAAAAAAAAAAAAAAAAAAAAAATCGGTCGTGTGAATAGCCCCATTAGGGGTCTATTGTTCCTACTGCAGCCGTGTGACGGCCGTCACACAGCCGGGAAACCGGTCGTGTGCATAAGGGCTAAGGCATATCTACAGGGGAAACAAAGGATCGGACATGTTGAGATCCAACATGTCTAATTCTTCTCTCTACTGATGAGAGTTGGTTACAAAACAATATTGCTCGTCAGTGTGCGGTCAGTTTTACCAACGGTAAAAAGTGTAAAACCAGGAAGTGCTTACAATATATATACATATATAATAAAACGCACGGAAAAAAAAAAAAAAAAGGGATGACACACGGAAAACACATGGACAATTATATGGATGAAAAACGGTTCTATTTTTGCGAGCGCAAGCCAGACACACTCGTGTGAATAAGGCTTTAGTCTAGGGAATACACCGTATCGGATACTGGACTGTCAAATAACTTATGTGCATCGTCAGAATAAAATGATTTTCCTTCCACAAACATGTACAGCTTAACCCAAGTGACAAAAAATACCCTATCTACAAGAACAGTCCAGCATGCTGCACTATTGTGGCCATCAAAGAGCCACAGAAATTCGATGGAAAATAACTCACTCAAGTGTGAATAGAGCCTTATCCATTAAGCCAGTAAACAATACTTTTTAATCAAACAAGTTGCACCTACCGACCAATTAAAATGGTCTGCTTTTGAATAATGAGATTCCTGCTGGGTACAATGTGCTTGTTTACTTAAAACTGACAAGAAATGGTCGTCCCTTGAGTCTACACTCTCTAAACAGAATTGCAAATGACAAATCAGCAAACAGAATTTCAAATTAAAAATCAACACAACAAAAAACAAATAGAAAAGTACATCAATAGCAAGAGAATGGTACAGAAGAGAGAGTGTGCTTATTTTGCCCACAAGCAAGAAGATCTTATCTGCTAAGCCTGGACACATGGAGACTTTTTGTAGCACAACTGATTGATCCCTTAGTCTTAGTGTCTAAGCCGGTTTTGGCCTTGTGGACACAGCAGATTTTTGCAAATCTGACATGTTACTTTATGTGGTAATAACTCCGGAATGCTTTTACCTATCCAAGCGATTCTGAGATTGTTTTCTGGTGACATGTTGTACTTTATGATACTGAAAAAATGTGGTCGTTAAATTGAATATCTATTTGTAAAAAACACCAAAATTTAGAGAAAATTTCCAAAAATCTGCATTTTTCTAAATTTTAATGTATCTGCTTGTAAAACAGATAGGAATACCACACAAAATAGTCACTAGTTTAAGTTTCCCATAGGTCTACTTTATGTTTGCATAGTTTTTTGAACGTCCTTTTATTTTTCTAGGAGGTTACAAGGCTTAGAACTTTAGCTGCAATTTCTTACATTTTCAAGAAAATTTCAAAAGGCTATTTTTTCAGGGACCAGTTCAGTTCCGAAGTGGTTTTGAGGGCCTTATATATTAGAAAGTCCCAATAAATCACCCCATTTTAAAAACTGCACCCCTCAAAGTATTCAAAACAGCATTCAGAAATTATTTTAACTCTTTAGGTGTTTCACAGGAAATAAAGCAAAAGTGAGGTCAAATTTCCTTTTTTTTTTTTTTACGAAATTCATTTGTAATACACGTTTTTTCTGTAACACAGAAGGTTTTACCAGAGAAACACAACTCAATAATTATTGCCCAGATTCTGAAGTTTCTAGAAATATCCCACATGTGGCCCTAGTGCGCTAATGGACTGAAACACAGGCCACAGAAGCAAAGGAGCACCTAGAGGATTTTGGGGCCTCTATTTTATTAGAATATATTTTAGGCACCATGACAGTTTTGAAGAGGTCTTGTGGTGCCAAAACAGTGGAAACCCCTCAAAAGTGACCCCATTTTGGAAACGACACGCCTCAAGGAATTTTTCTAGGGGTATAGTTAGCATTTTGAGCCCACAGGTTTTTTGCTAAATTTATTGGAATTGGTCTATGAATATGAAAATCTACTCTTTTTCTGAAAAAACATACAAGGTTTTAGTTTTTACAAGGAATAAATGAGAAAAAGCACCTCAAAATTTGTAACGCAATGTCTCCCGATTATGGCAATACAGCATATGTGGGAATAAACTGCTGTTTGGACTCACAGCAGGGCTCAGAAGAGAACAAGGGCCATTTGGATTTTGGAGAGCAAATTTTGCTGGAATGGTTTTCGGTGCCATGTCGTGTTTGCAAAGCCCTGGAGGGACCATAACAGTGGAAACTCCCCAAAAGTTACCCCATTTTGGAAACTACACCCCTCAAGGAATTTTTGTAGGGGTATAGTTAGCATTTTGACCCCACACGGTTTTTACAGAATTTATGGGAATTATGCTGTGAAATTGAAAATCTACATTTTTTCTAATAAAATTTAGTTTTAGCTCAGATTTTTTCAGTTTTATAAATCGATAAAGCAAACACTTCTGAGCACAGCAATACCCCATATGTGGTAATAAACTGCTGTTTAGACACACGGCGGGGCTTAGAAAGGACGGAGCACCATTTGACTTTTTGAGCTCAAGTTTTGCTGGAATGATTTGCTGCCCCATGTCACATTTGCAAAGCCACTGAGGGGCCAAAATAGTGCAAACCCCGCAAAAGTGACCCCATTTGGGAAACTACAACTCTTGTGGAATATATCTAGCGCTATAGTGAGCATTTTGACCCCATAGTTTTTTTGCTGCATTATGCAGTGAAAATGAAAATCTACATTCTTTCCACTAAAATGTAGAATTTTTTTAATTTTCACAAGGAATAAAGGAGAAAAAGCGGCCCAACAATTGTAAAGCAATTTCTCTGGAGTACGGCAATAACCCATACGTGGTCAGAAACTGCTGTTTGGACACACGGCGGGGCTCAGAATGGCAGGAGTGCTGCTTGGCATGTAGATTTTGGTTGATTGTTTTTTGGGCGCCATGTCGCATTTGCAGAGCCCCTGAGGTACCCGTACAGTGGAAACCCATGAGCAGTGACTCCATTTTGGAAACTATACCCCTCAGGGTAATCATCTAGGGGTGTGGGTGAGCATTTTTATCCCACAGGTGCTTCATAGATTGTATTAGAATGAGGCAGTGAAAATGAAAAATTTATTTTTTTCCCAAAAAATATGTCGTTTTGCACCCAATTTTTTTTTCCCACAAGGGGTAATAGGAGAAAAAAAACACACAATTTGTTACCAATTTCTCCCGAGTACGGCAATACCCCATATATGGCCCTAAACTGCTGTTTGTGCACATGGCAGAGCTCAAAATGGGAGGAGCGCCATATGGCTTTTAGAGTGCAGATTTTGATGGACTGGTGTATCCATGTCGCATTTGCTGAGCTCCCTTAGGTACCAGAGTAGAGTGTAAAACCTTGAGCAGTGACCCCATTTTGTAAACTACACCCCTCAGGGCATTTATCATTTGCCTGGACATATGACAGGGCTTAGGGGTGAAAGGCGCATGTGAGGCCTATTTTGGTGATTTTGGCAGCATTAGCCCACAATGACAGAGCTCTGGTGTCAAATAGTAAAACAAACCCCAAGTAGTGACCCCCATTTTGGAAACTGCACCCCTGAAGGCATTTTATTAAAGGGTGTAGTGAGCATTTTGACCACACAGGTTTTGTTTTTCTATTAGAAATGAATGCTCAGTGGATGGTGCAAAGTGACAATTGCAAATTTCCACAGGTATATGCCATTTTAGTGCACAATATGTTGTACCCAATTCGTGCCACTGAAGACAAATACCTCAAACTGTTAAGCGGGTTCTCCCAAGGTTGGGTGATGCCATATATGTGGACGTTAACTGCTGTTTGGGCACGCTGCAGGGCTCAGAAGGGAGCGATTCTGGAATAGCTTTTTACCGTGTTCACCGTGCGGGTAAAATAGTGTGATATTTTTATAGTTCGGGTCGTTACAGACGCGGGGATACCACATGTGTACTTTTTTTTATGTTTTTCATTTTTTCCTTTAATAAAAGACTTATTGTAGGAAGAAAAGCTGTTCTAGTATTTTTTAACATGAAACTTATTTTTTTTTTAACTTTTTGACAACATTTTTCTTAACTTGTTTTAACTTTTTTTTTGTTCCACTAGGGAACTTGAAGGCATGAAGCCCTGATCGCTATTCTAATATACTGCACTACCTACATAGTGCAGTGTATTAGAGCTGTCAGCTATTCACTGACAACAAGCCTATTAGGGCACAGCCAGACGTGGCGGAATTGCTGTGGAATTATGCTGCGGACAGTCCGCAGTGGAATTCTCCAGCGGCCGTTTTTTACATTTGTTTCAAATACATTTTTAGACAAGTTAGTTCAGACGTTGCGGAAAACTCCGCTGCGGACAATAGGCTGCGGTGCAGAATTTTCCCTCCGCAGCATGCACTGTCTGTTGTGGAGAAGAAGCGGAAATTTACTGCGGATTTCAGCCTTTGCAATGCAAAAATTGAAAATCTGTGGCAAGTCCGCTGTCTTTTCTGCAACGTCTGAATTACCTGTCAAATATGCAAATGTTGATGCAGATTCATTGCGTAATTGCCCTAAATCTGCACCAACATTTGCAGCAGAAAAACTCCGGTACATCTGGACGTGCCCTTAGACTTCGCCTCCCGGCAGGGCCTGCTAGGCTTCCGTGCTGGGAAGTGATTGTTAGTCTACGGTTGCCATAGCAACCATCGGAACCCCCACGGGTGCCGATGGTTGCCATTAGCAACCATAGGGTGCGATCTAATCACTTAGAGCTGAATCTAAGGGGTTAATCGGCCGGATCGGTGCCTAGCTCCAGTCCTTGCCGTTAGAGCACGATGTCAGCTGTGACAAACGGCGTTATGTTCAGACAGGACGCCTTTTTACACCGCTGTTTTAAAACACGTAAAATGAAGGAGCATGTCCCTTCTTGATCGGTTTTTCATTGTGTCAATGGAAAAAGCAGCTCCAAAAACCATTTTTAGCTACAAAAATGGCTGAAAATCAGAGGCGGTTTTCCCTTGAAGACAGCTCCGTAATTTTCATCCGTTTTTACTGGAGTATGTGAACATTCCCAAAGGGTATGTTCACACGCAAAACAAATAACGGCTGTAAAATATGGAACGGTTTTTAAGGGAAAACAGGCTCCGATATTCAAACTTTTTTTTTCAGGTGTTTTTTTGCAGCCGTGTTTCTATTGACACAATGAAAAACTGCTCCAAAAACAGCTCAAGAAGTGACATGCACTTCTTTTTACAGGGCGTTTTATTACATGCCGTTTTTTCAAACAGCCGCGTTAAAAGAAACGCCCCGTCGGAACGAAACGCTGTTTTTCCCATTGAAATCAATAAGCAGATGTTTGGAGGCGTTCAGCTTCCGTTTTTCGGGGCGCTTATGGAGTTACACAATAAATTCCTATGAAAGATACAGTCACATCTTGCTTATGAGAAGTAATATGTAGCTAATTAACACTTTGCACTTCACAAGCTCACACCTAGAAGATAATAGGGTGGATGTACTAAACACCATCATGCGCAAAGCTGGAAAATTTCCCCTAAAACTGCCAAGTTTCGTTTGGATCAAACAAGTGGAAAACAGAATTTATAAGAGCTGGCGATCACAGAGTCTCTCTCAGGCACACTCGATTGGACAACATAATGGGTGTAGAACTAAATGTTCCACTGGAAAAAAAAGGGGGACAGCAATTTAAAGCAGATGTCAGAAGCTATTGTGAGGTCTTGGTATCTCTCACCGAGGAGTAAATACACAATACGGAAACATCCTTTATTATTGTAGGGCTCAGAGCGGAGCCTGCAGGCTTGGAGATTTTCAGAGGAGTGTGTTGTCAGGACAGGATGGGAGTGACAACACAATAACCTACACGTGCTGTGATGTTGAGAACAGAACTCCCACCAAAGACAACAAATGACCCTCCCCAGTCAGTAAAACAAACACTGACCCAGTCTGGCACTAGTAGTACATGATGATCATAAGATCAGCGAGCGTGGGGTGAATTGGAGAGGCGGCACTGCCCATGTCCCTCCCCTCCTCCTATGAATGGAAAGCACAGTACTTCGTAGAGGCTGCCACGTTTTGAGCCTTGCTTCTAAGTAGCTTCTTGTCTCCATCCTCCATATGGAGGCGGACTGGTTTGGGTTTCTGTTTAACCCCTGCACAACTAAACTCCACAATGCAGTGTATAAGACTGGACATCAGCTGAGATCCATGTGAAAAAGTCACCACGTCAGTTAGAAAAAAAAAAAGAAAGAGCTCTTCTACACAACGCAGCCGCAGTAACCACAGCTACATTATTCTAGGAATCATCCAGCCCACATTACAGTTATTTGGGTAAAAATTCCACAAAAACGTGGAAAGTTTCAACACGCACATAGCATGATAAGCCCAAATCTATGCATGTGTGGGTCTCGTGTACACAATAGTTAGGCTGCATACACACATCCGTTGGCCGTTGTACAGACGCTAATGACCGATTCGTGGAACACGGACCGCACACGGCTGGCTTCCGTGTGCAGTCCGTAGTTTCACGGACCAAATCAATGAAAAGGCCGAGACTGTTCCGTCAAAAACTGACAGGAATAGGACCTGTCCTATGGTTACCGGAACGGCCGCGCGGCTGCGTTAAAAAAAAACGGAAGCATGCATGGCCCCATTGAAATTAATGTGTCCGGGTGCTATCCGTTCAAAAAACTGATAGCACCCTGAAGAAAGAAAAGCTGAAGTGGGCATGAGGCCTTACTTCCCATCCAAGAAGCTTTCTGAACCATAGGTAATGAAGGTGTATGGTGGGGTTGTCACAATAATAAATATTTATTTTGTAAACGGTTAATTAGACAAGCCAAAAAAGTAGAATAGATATGGGTCAGACCTCTGGGACCCCTACTATAAAGGGGGTTTTACACTGGCCGATCATCGTGCAGACGAGCGTTTGTAGAACGCTCGTTGCCGATAATTGCCCAGTGTAAACAGGGCAGCGATCAGCGGATTAACGAGCAAACGCTCGATCGTCTTCTGATCGTATAGTTTTTAAAAAAGAGAAATATTATCGTTATTGGCAGCACATCTCCCTGTGTAAACAGGGAGATGCGCTGCCGACATGATTATAACGCATGGGGACAAGCGATCGTCCCCATCCATAGCTCCGTGTGGCAGGAGCAAACGAGCGCCGATCAACGATGTCTCGTTGATCAGCGTTCACTGCACCGGCCAAATGTTGTTCAGTGTAAAAGGCCCTTTACTGAGAACAAGGAGTCCCAAATCCCAAATCTTGGGGTTACCCGGTAAGTGAAAAAATTTTTAGGGATGGTAAATGAAAAAAAACGTAAAAAAAACAACACTTAGGCCTCATGCACACGACCGTAAAAACTCCCGTTATTACGGGTCGTAATCACGACCCGTAATAACGGGCTCATAGACTTCTATTGGCGACGGGTGCCTTCCCGTTTTCTCACGGGAAGGTGCCCGTGCCGTTGAAAAAGATAGAACATGTCCTATTTCTGGCCGTAATAACGGCACGGACAGTCCATAGAAGTCTATGGAGCTCTCGTAATAACGGGTGGCTACATGTGTGCACCCGTCATTACGGCAGCGTTGCTAAGCGACGTCAGTAAATAGTCACTGTCCAGGGAGCTGAAAGAGTTAACTGATCGGCAGTAACTCTTTCAGCACCCTGGACAGTGACTACCGATCAGTATAAACCTGTAAAAACTAAAAATAAAAGACGTTCATACTTACCGGCAACTTCCTGCTTCCTCCAGTCCGGTCTCCCGCCCGTTGCCTTGGTGACGCGTCCCTCTCGACATCCGGCCCGACGTCCTGGATGACGTTTCAGCCAATCACAGGTCAATCACAGGCTGCAGCGGTCACATGGACTGCCGCGTCATCCAGGGATGTCGGGCTGGATGTGAAGAGAGGGACGCGTCACCAAGACAACGGCCGGGTAAGTATGAATTTCTTTAACTTTTATTACAGAAAAGGCTGTCCCTTCTCTCTATCCTGCACTGATAGAGAGAAGGGGCTGCCGATTAGTGCAGTGCTATTTTGCCGCCAAAAACGTGCTCGTAAATACGGGTGGAATACGTGTGACACCGGACCCATATTTACGAGCACGGTTCGTAAATACTGGTGCAAAACGTGTGGAATACGTGTGACACCGGACCCGTATTTACGCCAGTATTTACGGGTGGGAAAAAATACGGTCGTGTGCATGAGGCATTACCTTTTCTTGTCCCCTGTGATCAAGCACTGTCGATCTAGTGGCAGTCCTGGTGGTTGTTTACACGCACGTAGCATGTGACCGCTGCAGCCAGAGGGCTCAGTGACCATATGTTGTATTTCTGCCATTATGCCAGAAATACGATTAGTCACCACAGAGCCCCGCTAAGCCCTCTGATTGGTTGCGTACATGTAAACAACCGCCGGGACTGCCACCAAAGCCTCAGCGCTGGATCGACGGGGGCAAGATAATTATTGATTTTTTTGTTTTATTGAAATCATTTGCAAAACCGAAAAAAATTCACTTCCCAGATAACCCCTTAATAGTGAATGGCAATGTCAGAGAACAGCCAAATGGGAGCCAACTCTCCAGCTGGAAATGGGGGCTTAAAGGGGTTTTTCCATGAGGGACATTTATGACAAATCCTGTGGATATGTCATAAATGTCAGATAGATGTGGGTCCCACTCCGACTCGCACCTATCTCAACAACGGGTCCCCCTAAACCCTGGTTTACCTTTTTGTGCTCACGCTGACTCCCGGCCACTTCCTGATTACATGTTCAGGCGTTTCGGAAACAGCGTAACTTGCTGAGCTACGCGGTTTCCGTAACTCTCATAGTAGTGAATGGCAGTTACGGAAGCAGTGTAGCATGCAAGCTACACTGTTTCGGTAACTACCATTCAGTTCTATGGGGCTTACGGAAACAGCGTAGCTGAGCGAGCGACGCCGTTTTCTCCTTCATAGTGGGAAATCAGCCGGAACACAAATAGGTAGAACGGGGTTTAGGGGACCCCGTTATAGAGATAGGTGTGGGTTCCAGAGGTGGGTCTGGCATTTATGACCTATCCTGTGGATAGGTCATAAATGTCCCTCGTGGGAAAACTCCTTGATGTCTGAAACAGAGGAGGTTGGAGCCTTCATCTATCGTACTTTTATGGCCCGATTCTCAGGTGAAAAAAACTGTAGAATAAGGTTGAGACGGGAGAACACCTTTAGGGTATGTTCACATGCAAAACAAAAACCAGCTGTAAAACACAGAGCCGATTTGAAGGGAAAACAGCCTCTGATTTTCAGCTGTTTTTGCAGATGTTTTTCTATTGACACAATGTAAAAAAAAAACTCACCGTCAGAAGGAAACGCCATTTTTCCCATTGAGATCAACGGGCAATTGTTTGGTGGCGTTCAGCTTCCGTGTTTCTATGCCGTTTTACAGGGCGTTTCCGGCCTGAAAAACGGCTGAAAATAAGCCGTGTGAACATACCCTTAGAGTATTTCGATCTTTATAGACTTACTATATTTATTTTTTTTAAAGTTATTATTTGAAACCCAACATCACTTACCTGCAGTTATCAATATTATTACACAGTTCCATGGCGCTGGCCATAGACGGTACAATTTCCCACCAGTCCAAACAACATTATGATATTTGTATTGAAGGAAATTAACAACACAGTTGGAAACATCATTCAAGTGCATTGCTGAGCATATATCTTCACATATGATGTTGGTAAAAGATCTTTTGAGAGGTTATAACATTTAATAAAATTTAACAAGCCCTATACGTTACAGCCAACGGAACAAATTTTCAAAAGGTCCGAGTTCATGGTTTTAGAAACCTTCACTATGGTATTTTCTAGTCACGATTTCGACAATCAACATTATGGGGAAGATTTACTAAGATGTTTGCGACTGGACTAGGACGTGAAAATAGGCCAAAATGTGGCGCATTTCTGGCTCATCTAGTTTTACAGCTATTAATAAGGTCAATTAACACAAGATTATTCGAAAAATGGATGAAGGCATTTCGCCGAAACGCGCTTCGGGCTGGTGTCCGTACAGTGCAGGAGCAAAATATGGGTAAGTAATCTGGTTTACTTCGCCATCTATATAGGTCTGGTTATTTTCAAGTATACATCTGCATCAGAGTTTTCTTACATCATATGAACTGTTTTTGCCATTCTGAATGATCACCTCATATTTATCTTGAGCCAGTTTCACCTACACGCATGGGGATTTTTGCCCACTATAGAGCTGCATGTTTTGTGACATTATTCCCGTGAGCTAGATCTATATTTACATATCTCGCTATATCCATACGCTTCCTGCCTTGTAGGACACCTTGATGTTGCACTGCATGTTTCATTTTTAATCTGTTTTGTCTAATATATGTCATTAATAAAGGAGATTTCGTATTTTTCAAATAATCTTGTGTTAATCGACCTTATTTGTAGGCTAGATCTTGAATAGAACAGGTCAATGCACCAAGTCTCTACTTGGTTATACGTTAATCTTTTTTGACTGACAATGAAAAGATTGTTCTCCTGGATGTACAAATAGGCTATAATTTACAGCTATTAAGTAGGATGCGCCGAACTTATCCAAAAGCATGCGGCACAGTGATAAATCTGCTGCATCTTCTAAAGGCCCTTTTTCACCGGCATCGATTGATCATATAGTTTTAAATAACGAAACTATTAATCGATGCCGGCATGCGCTGCCGACAGGATACAAATGTATGGGGACGAGCGATCGGAGTAACAAGCGCTCGTCCTCATACATTTGCTCCTTGTGGAAGAAGAAAACGAGCGCCAATCAATGAGCTGTCTCGTTGATCGGCGCTCGTTTAAATGGCCCGCGTCACGCCGTGTAGCATCACCCGAAGTTTATGCTGCATAAATCTTAGACAGCATTAGTAGATCTGCCACTTTGTGTTTAGGCATCTGTTAGATTATATCACAGATCAGGAATCATCACCTAACTCTCCTACAGTAGACCAGGCATCATAATCACCACCATCACCCAGCTCTCCTACCATAGACCAGCTATAGCCACCATCACCCAGCTCCCCTGCAGTAGACCAAACATCTCTCCTACAACAGTAGACCAGGCATCACCACTCAGCTCTCCTACAGTAGACCAGCCATCATCACCATCATCCAGCTCTCCTACAGTAGATCAACCATCATCATCATCATCATCCAGCGCTCCTACAGTAGACCAGCCATCATCACCATCATCCAGCTCTCCTACAGTAGACCAGCTATAGCCACCACCACCCAGCTCAGCTCCCCTGCAGTAGACCAAACATCTCTCCTACAACAGTAGACCAGCCATCATCACCATCATCCAGCTCTCCTACAGTAGACCAGCCATCATCATCATCCAGCTCTCCTACAGTAGACCTACCATCATCATCCAGTGCTCCTACTACAGTAGACCAGCCATCACCATCATCCAGCTCTCCTACAACAGTAGACCAGCCATCTCTCCTACTGTAGACCAGGCATTACCACCGTCATCCAGCTCTCCTACAGTAGACCAACCATCATCATCACCACCACCACCATTATCATCCAGCTCGCCTACAGTAGACCAACCATCATCATCATCACCACCACCATTATCATCCAGCTCTCCTACAGTAGAACAACCATCACCATCATCATCCAGCGCTCCTACAGTAGACCAACCATCACCATCCAGCTCTCCTACAGTAGACCAACCATCATCATCATCCAGCTCTCCTACAGTAGATTAACCATCATCACCTATCTCTCCTACTACAGTAGACCAGGCATTACCACCATCATCCAGCTCTCCTACAGTAGACCAGCCATAATCACCATTAGTCCTAGTACAGTAGACCAGCCATCATCAGCCAGCTCTGCTACACCCACCTGCAGTAGACCAGACAGTCCATGTGGTTGATCTCCTTGTCAGAGCGGTACCGACGATAGTCCTCCCACAGGTCCTTGATGGCGGTGACAGCCAATATGAAGAGCACAGGGGCCAGCGCCAGCTCCGGCTTGAATGCATTGACCGCGGGCACGAAGTTGAGCAGAGCGATGAACACGAAGTAGACATTGGCCAGGCGGTGGAACTGCTCGAACAGGTTCTTGGGCAGGAAGGACAGCGCCGTGTACTTGGTGGTCTTGATGGCGTTTTCCGCGTACTGCCGGTTGGGGTTCTCCGTCGCCGTTTTGCCGGTCGCCTCATAGAGCAGATTGGATTGAATGCTCCTCGCCTTGTTTTCCTTACTTTTCCTCCGCTTCTTCTTCCTCCTCCTCACGGTGCCCTGCTCCTCTCTTGCCACCTGGCACTTCGGGTCCCCATCTCCTCCGGCCGTCGCCTCCATCTCCGTTTTGCCGTCCTCCCCAACTCTACGAACAATCGGCAAGTCGTGTACAAGTTACTTTTCCCTCATGTCCCGCTCTAGACACAGGCCGGCCGGTTTTCATCATCCCGCATGTAACATGTACGGGCTGCGGGGAGGGGACGCCGCATCACCCGTCTCTTCAGGAACTTTTTTTATTTTATTGTTTTCTTCTCCCTAATATTTTGGGTTCCCGCTTTGAACTTTCGTCTCCAAACTTTTGAGTGTTTACTTGAGGCCCCGCCTCCTGCTCCTGCCCCGCCTCCTCCTCCGCCTCCTCCTCCTCCCCTGTCTGAGCGTAGTGCGCGGCCTCCTGTGTGTCACCATTGGCAGTCCGCATAGTTTCCGCTTCACCACTGCACAGACTGGGAAGACGGGGGGAGGTTATCATATCACTACTGGTAGACCAGTCACCACACAGCTGTTACTATACAAACACTGCTGTTATCTCTGTGTCCAGACAACCGTGTCCCACAAGCCACTGCTTCCCACAAGCCTCTGCTTCCCACAAGCCCCTGCTTCCCTCAGCCTTCCAGTCAGCGCTGCATAATGTTTACCTGCTAAGAAATGTCTTCAGTGTGAAAGAAGCTGCAAATATTAACCCCAGTCCCGAGGTGGTAAGCCTCCCTGACTGCAGGGGGCAGTGTGTTTGGAGATATGCAGTCCACCTCATTTTTTAGTCACTTTTTACCTCTGGTGGCATGGCCCCTGCCAAAGAATAGTGACCGCCACAATCAGGGTTTCCAGCCTGATTTTGTTTCTTTTTTTCATGACAATTTATCCCAAAATCACAAACAACCAAACACATTTTTTTTACGTACAAATTGGTAAACCAAAATGCATCATAAAGATTATATGTCGTATACAGCACTGTGCAAAAGCTTAAGACTGGGTTCACACGACCTATTTTCAGGCGTAAACGAGGCGTATTATGCCTCGTTTTACGTCTGAAAATAGGGCTGCAATACGTCGGTAAACATCTGCCCATTCATTTGAATGGGTTTGCCGACGTACTGTGCAGACGACCTGTTATTTACGCGTCGTCATTTGATAGCTGTCAAACGACGACGCGTAAATTGACTGCCTCGGCAAAGACGTCAATGAAGAACTCAATGAAGAGCAGCTCAAGATATACGAGCGTGACAGACGCCTCGCATAATACGAGGAGGAGCATTTACGGCTGAAATGACGCAGCTGTTTTCTTCTGAAAACAGGCTGTAATTTCAGCCGTAAATGACAGCTATCGTGTGAACATACCCTTAGGCAGTTTTGGGAAAATGCTGCAAAGTAAGGGCTTATTCAGACGAACGTGATATACATCTGTGCAACGCACACGATTTTCACGCGCCTCGCACGGACCTATGTTAGTGAATGGGGCCGTTCAGACTGTCAGTGATTTTCACGCAGCGTGTGTCCGCTGCGTAAAACTCACAACATGTCCTATATTTGTGCGTTGTTCGCGCATCACGCACCCATTGAAGTCAATGGGTGCGTGAAAATCACGCGCAGCACACGGAAGCACTTTCATGTGACGCGCGTGATTCGTGCAACAGCAGTAAAAAGTATGAATGAAAACAGAAAAGCACCACGTGCTTTTCTGTTTACAAACATACAAAGTGTCATAATGATGGCGGCTGCGCTAAAATCACGCAGCCACGCATCATATGTGATGACACACGGAGCTGTTAAGTGCCTTTTGCGCACACGTTCGTGTGAATCCGGCCTAAGAATGCTTTCAAAAATAAGTGTTAACAGATATATTTTTTTTTTAGCAATTAACAAAGTACAAAGTGAATGAACAGAAGAGAAATCTTAGGCTATGTTCACACAGAGTTTTTTGCAGGTGGAAGATCTGCCTCAAAATTCCGTTCGGAATTTTGAGGCAGATTTTGCTCTGCCTGCACACCAATTTTCGCGGTGTTTTTTGCCCGCGCCCATTTAGTACCGCGGGCAAAAAATGCAGCGAAATACGCTTTCTCTGCCTCCCATTGATGTCAATGGGAGGTCAGAGGTGTAAATGCCTGAAGATAGGGCATGTCCCTTCTTTTTGCGAGAGACGGTTTTTCCGTGGGAGGCATTTTGGCCGTTTTCCGACACTGTTTCCGCGTAAAAAAAACTCATCAAAAAATTCAGTGAGAACTCCCCCTAAATCAAATCAATATTTGGTGTGACCATGCCGTTTTTGAATCCTACAGAGAAACCTATGGGAAAAACACCTAAAATAAGTCATACCAGAGCATGCCGCGTTAGGAAAAAAAAGCCACTGACAAAAAATTGCCTTATAAAACACCACAAAAACGGGCGTTTTTGGAGCTGTTTTTCTATAGTCTATGAAAAACGGCTCTAAAAACATCTCAAGAAGTGACACGCACTTCTTTTTCGTGGCCGTTTTTCAAAACGGCCGCATAATTAAAGGCCTGTCGGAACAGAATGCCGTTTTCCCCATTGAAATCAATAGGCAGATGTTTGGAGGCGTTCTGCTTCCGATTTTTCGGTCGTGTGAACATACCCTAATAGTGTGTTTTCTTACCTGCGTTTATTTTATGTGGTATTTTTCACATTGCTGATCATGTGATTCAAGATCATGTGAGGCAAAGATTCCTCTTTGCAACACGTTTTTTTCAGAAAAAATGCCATAGAAAAACGCAACACACATTGACACTTGCATTTTTTATAAAGGAAAGAAAAGCCTATTGAGGTCTATGGGACAAAAACACCACTCAGGCCCCATGCACACGGCCGTGCCTGTAATTACGGGCACAGCCGGCCGCAGACAGTCATCCGCATTTACGGGCCGTGCTCCCATTATAACGTATGGGAGCACAGTCTGTAAAAAGCAAAAGATAGGACATGTCCTATCTTTTGCGGAAGGCTTCTACGGCACAGACACCTTCCCGTAAATATACGGGAAGGTGTCCGTGGACAATAGTGAATGCGTCCGTAATTGCAGGCCGTAATTACGGTCCGCAATCACGGACGATTTTTACGGTCGTGTGCATGGGGCCTAAGGCTGGATTCACACACAGGGTTTTGCTGCATTTTTGTGCGTTTTTCGTGGCCTTTTTAATGGCCTTTTTTAGTGCACCCAGATGTTACATTAAGGTCTATAGTAAAATATAAATTGCACTACATACAACTGCATTTTAGTTTGTGGTGTTTTATAAGGCAATTTTTTGTCAGTGGCGTTTTTTTTTCAAACGCGGCATGCTCTGGTATGACTTATTTTTAGGTGTTTTTCCCATAGGTTTCTCTGTAGGACTTCAAAAACGGCATAAAGAAGTATGCGCAAAATGACACTAAATTTAAAGCGCAACCAAAAACGCCACTAAGAAGTTCATAGAATGCGAATGTTACAATTTATTAAGGGCTTATTCAGATGAACGTATAATACGTCCATGCTACGCGCGTGATTTTTCACGTGCGTCGCACGGATCTATGTTAGTCAATGGGGCCGTTCAGAAAGTCCGTGATTTTCACACAGCGTATGTCCGCTGCGTAAAACTCACGACATGTCCTATATTTGCCAGTTTTTCACGCATCACGCACCCATTGAAGTGAATAGGTGCGTGAAAACAGAGCACGGCACACGGACGCACTTCCGTGTGACGCGCGTGATGCGCACTACAGTAGTCAAAACCAGGAATGAAAACAGAAAAGCACCACGTGCTTTTCTGTTTACAAACATAAAAACAGACTGTCATAATGATGGCGGCTGCGCGAAAATCACGCAGCCACGCATCATATGCTGATGACACACGGACCTTTTGTGGACCTTTTGCGCGCGCAAAACGCACACACTTGTGTGAATCCAGCTTAAGGCTTTTTAGAAGAGTTTTTTAACCCCCTTCCCGTCGTAAACTTTCAGATTGAAATATTCGTTTTTTTGTCCTCCCCACATTCCAAAAGCCATAACTTTTTTATTTTTCCTGTTGATATAGTCCTATGAGGGCTTGAGTTTTGCGGGACGAGTTGTAGTTTTTCGTAGCTCCATTTATTGTGCCATATAATGTACTAGGAAACGGGCAAAAAAATATTTGTGGGGTAGAAAATGAAAAAAACAGCGATTCCTCCATTGTTTTTTGCGCTTCGTTTTTATGGAATTCACTGTGCAATTAAAACAACATGTTAGCTTTATTCTGCGAGTCAATACGATGACGGCGATACCAAATTTATATAGTTTTTTCTATATTTTACTACTTTTACAAGTAAAAACCTAAGTATAAAAAATAAAATTTATTTTGTGTCGCCAAATTCTGAAACTTATAACTTTTTTATTTTTTCGTCGATTAAGGCCTCATTCACACGGCAGGGTTTCCCGGCCGGGTGCCGGCCGTTCATAAATCGGCCGGCACCCGGCTGCATTAGGAATAATAGACCCCTAATGGGGCTATTCACACGACCGATTTTTTGACGGCCAGTAAAACCGGCCGTCAAAAAATAGGACATGCTCTATGGGGCCGGGTAATACACGGCCATCACCGGGATGTGTCCCGAGTGATGGCCGGGTTTTCCGGCGCTTGCGCTCTATCTCCTCCTCACAGCGCAGAGTGCATGTGAGGAGGAGGAGTTGATGCCATTCTGACGAATGGCATCGCTGTACACTGTGTGGCAGGGCCGGGGTGTACAGCAGGTGGAAGGGAGCGCTGCGCTGGCTCCCTTCCCCTGCTTGTTTTAAAAGCGCCCTGGCCCGGCGACACCTTCGATGGCGCCGCTAGCAGCTGCTGCGGCTGCTACTACTGCAGCGACGCCACTATAGCAGAGCAGGGAGGTATCTCCCCGCTCTGCTATGTGCTAGCCGCACTTTAGCTCCTTGAAGGAGCGGAATCCCCGTGTTTTCGGGGATTCCGCTCCTGGACAGAGCGCTTGATGTCTCTGTCCATATCTGGGCAGTGACATCAGGGGAAACTCCTGACGCGGAATCCCCGAACACATGGGGAATCCCCTTCAGGAGTTGCCGCTGATGTCACTGTCCAGATCTGCCCGGCCCGGCACGGATGCAAAACTTTATGCAAACCGGCCGGGCAGAATGGCCGATTTTACCGGCCGGCACTCGGGCTCGGGCGCGACCCGTTCGTGTGAATCCCGCCTTAGTGGTATGAGGGCTTATTTTCTGTGGGATAAGCTGTAGTTTTTAATGATACCATTTTGGGCTACATGCAACGTTTTGATCACTTTTTATTCCATTTTTTGTGGGTGATGGGGTTGACCAAAGAATAAGATTCTGGCGTTTAAAAGTTGTTGTTTTTTACGGCGTAGACCATGCGGGTTAAATACATTGTAATAGTTCAGACTTTTACGGACGCGGTGATACCAGTTATGTTTATTTATTTATTTTTTTACATAAAAAAAAAACACTTTATTTTAATTTATTTTTTATTTTTATTAGACTCCCAAGGGGACTTCAATCGCTTGCACTATATACTGCAATACTAATGTACTGCAGTATATCGTCTTTCTGACAGGCTTCTATTAAAATGGCGGACCTGGGGGCCTTCATTAGGGGTAACATACGCCGACATCCGCATCATATGGAGCGGGTTCACTCCGTGAGCCTGTTCCATACTTCCCCTACCCGGCTATGACGTATGGCTACGTCAAATGTCGGGAAGGGGTTAAAGCAGTTTAAATTGGCAGAAAAATAAAAAATGAGTGGCCACAATCAGCTTCCCCAGGCAATAAGATTTACATCCAGAAAAAAAGGAAAACCTGACTGTGCTGCCCAATCTTTACAGTTAGTAACTGTATGAAGCTCAGCAGTTTATGTGCAGATTTCTGCTGCCTTAGGGCTTGTCCACACACAACGGAATTGCTGCAGCGGGCGGCGATGGTGGCTATGGCAACCGGACGCCTAACAATGGCGTCCGGCTATGCCATCTACGGAAGCCTAGTGGGTCCTGACAAAATCAGGATCCACTATGCTTGCTGTCAGTGAGTAGCTGACAGCTCTAATACACTGCACTACTACAATGAATTCCTCAAGGCGTCTAGTTTCCGAAATGGGGTCACTTTTGGGGGGTTTCCACTGTTTTGGCACCACAAGACGTCTTCAAACTGGACATGGTACCTAATAAAAAGGAGGCCTCAAAATCCACTAGGTGCTCTTTTGCTTCGGAGGCCGGTACTTCAGTCCACACTAGGGCCACATGTGGGATATTTCTCAAAACTGCAGAATCTGGGTAATACGTATTAAGTTGCGTTTCTCTGGTAAAACCTTCTGTTTTACAGAAAAAAAATGGAATAACAAGGATTTTCTGACAAAAAATAAATAAATATGTAAACTTCACCTCTACTATGCTCTAAATTCCTGTGAAACACCTAAAGGGTTAATAAACTTTCTAAATTCTGTTGTGAATACTTTGAGGGATCTAGTTTCTAAAATGGGGTGTTTGATAGGGGTTTCTAATATATGGGCCCCTCAAAGCAACTTCAGAACTGAACTGGAACCTAAAAAAAAATAAAAATGAGGCAATACTTTGCTTCTTACATTATATTGATAATGAGCAGTGCCCACCCCGAGATGACCCCAGTTTTGACCATTTGTATAAACGGAGACCCATATTAGACCGTTTCAGTGCCCGGTTTTCCCAAGCATACACCCCCGAGAATTGTATTTCTATTGGAGTCCTTGGTACATTTTAAGGGGAGGCTTCAATTCCGCCAATACCGGCCGAGTAAGAGGGCAAGGTATGGTGTGAAGATGTATAAGCTGTGCAAGAGTGCATCAGGGTATACCTACAAATTTAGGATGTATGAAGGGAAGGACACCAGTATTCAGCCCCCAGAATGCCCCCCCTTACTGGGAGTTAATGCAAAAATTGTGTGGGATTTGGTGCACCCACTGCTGGAGATGAGTCACCACCTCTACCTGGATAATTTTTATACCAGCGTCCCACTCTTCAAGTGCCTTGCTTCTAGAAGTCCTGCGGCATGCGTCACTGCTAGAAGAAATCTGAGAGGCCTCCCTAAGACACTGCTTAGGCAAACACTCAGAAGGGGTGAGAGCAGGGCACAATCTAGCAGCAACATATTGTGTGTCAACAATACATGGCCACACCAGTACCCATGTACCTGTACAAGGTACCAGTACAGAGACCCCAGAACCAGACTGCATCCTGGACTACAATAGGTACATGGGAGGGGTGGACATGTCATATCAAGTCCTGAAGCCCTACAGCGCCATGCGATGTGGTATAAGAAGCTGATCGTGCACATCATACAGATGGAATTGTACAATGTGTACGTGCTACGTTTATGTGCAGGCCAGACGGGAACTTTCCTGGAATTTCAAGAGGTGGTTATCAAGAAACTAATATTTAGGGACCAGGAAGGGGGGGCACCCAGTACTTCTGGAAGCGAGGCCACATGCATCGTACCAGGGCAACACTTTACAGGAGAAGTTCCCCAAACTGGCAAGAACAGAAAAAGTCAAAAGAGGTGCAAAGTCTGCTATAAGAGGGGAATAAGGAAGGACACAATATATCAATGTGACACGTGTCCCGAAAAACCAGGGCTCTGTATGAAAGAGTATTTTAAAATGTATCATACATCCCTTGATTTTTAATCTACCCCAGTTTTACTTACCCTGATGCCCTCCACACAGCTTATCTCCCTCATCTTTCCCTTCTGAGTCCTGCTGCGTGCCCAGGCTGCTGTTAATAGCCACAATGAGGGTATTGCCATACCCGGGAGAACACACATTACAGTTTATGGGGTGTATGTCTCAGGTCAAAATGCTCACTACACCTCTAAATGAATGCCTTAAGAGTGTAGTTTTTAAAAAGGGGTCACTTCTCGGGGGTTTCAACTGAACTGGTGCCTCAGGGGCTTCTGCATACATGACTTCGCACCAGAAAATCCCCATAGGCCAAATGTTGGTCCTTTCCTTCTGAGCCCTCCCATGGGCCCAAACGGCAGTTTATCACCACAAATGGAGTACTGCCCCACTCAGGACATATTGGGCAACAAAATGGGGTAATTTATTTCTTGTGAAAATAAGAAATTTTGAGCCAAAACTACATATTAGTGGAAAAAATTTCATTTTTTTAAATTCCCAACCCAATTCATATAAGTTCTGTGAAAAAACTATGGCATCTAAATGGTCACAACACCCATAAATGAATTCCTTGAGGGGTGTAGTTTCCAAAATGGGGTCACTTCTGGTGGGTTTCCATTGCTTTGATGGCTCTGTAAATGTGACATGGCACCCGAAAACCAATCCAGCAAAATCTGGACTCCAAAGAACAAATAGCGCTCCTTTCCTTCTGAGCCCTCCCATTGGGCCAAACTGAGGTTTATCACCACAAATGGGGTATTGCCACACTCAGGACAAATTGGGCAACAAAATTGTATATTTTATTTCTTGTGAAAATAAGAAATTTTGAGCCAAAACTACATATTATTGGAAAAAAATAAAAATGTTTAATTCACAGCCCAATTCAAATAAGTTCTGTGAAGAAGCTATGGAGTCTAAATGGTCACAACACCCATAAATGAATTCCTTGAGGGGTGTAGTCTCCAAAATGAGTTCACTTCTGGTGGTTTTCCATTGCTTTGATACCTCTGGGGCTCTGCAAATGCGACATGGCACCCGAAAACGAATCAAGCAAAATCTGCACTCCAAAGAACACACAGCGCTCCTTCCCTTCTGAGGCCTTCCATGGGCCCAAACGGCAATTTTTTGCTACAAATAGGGTATTGCTGCACTCAGGAGAAATTGGGCAATAAATTGGGGTATTTTGTTCCCTGTGAAAATAAGAAATTTTGATGAAAAATGACAACTTATTGGAAAAAATGTAATTTTTTTAATTTTACAGCCCAATTCAAATACATGCTGTGTAAAAACTGTGGGGTCAAAATGGTAAAAACAACCATAAACGAATTCCTTGAGGGGTGTAGTTTCCAAAATGGGGTCACTTTTGGGGCATTCCTACTGTTTTGGCACCGCAACACCTCTTCAAACCTGGCATGCTGCCTAAAATATATTCTAATAAAAAAAGAGGCCTCAAAATGTACTAGGTGCTTCTTTGCTTCTGGGGCTTGTGTTTTAGTCCACGAGCACACTAGAGCCAGATGTGGGACATTTCTAAAAACTGCAGAATCTGGACTATACATATTTAGTAGTATTTCTCTGGTAAAACCTTCTGTGTTACAGAAAAAAATTGAATACATTTGAAATTCTGCAAGAAAAATGAAATTTGCAAATTTCACCTCCACTGTGCTTTAATTCATGTGAAATGTCTAAAGGGTTAAATAAACTTTATATATGCTGTTTTGAATACTTTGAGGGGTCTAGTTTTTAAAATGGGGTGTTTTATGGGGGTTTCTAATACATAGGCCCCTCAAAGCCACTTCAGAACTGAACAGGTACCTTAAAAAAAGGCTTTTGAAATTTTCTTAAAAATATGAGAAATTGCTGTTTATGTTCTAAGCCTGTAACAAGAAAAATAAAAGAATGTTAAAAAAATTCTGCCAATCTAAAGTAGACATATGGGAAATGTGAACTAGTAACTATTTTGGGTGGTTTAACCATCTGTTTTTCAAGCAGATGCATTGAAATTGAGAAAAATGCTATTTTTTCTAAATTTTCTCTAAATTTTGCAATTTTTCACAAATAAACACTGAATATATCGACCAAATGTTACCGCTAACATAAAACCCAATGTCTCATGAGAAAACAATCTCAGAATCGCTTGGATAGGTTTAAGCATTCTGAAGTTATTACCACTTAAAGTGAAATATGTCAGATTTCAAAAATGGGCTCTGAGCCTTAAGACCCAAACTAGGCTGCGTCCTTAAGGGGTTAAAAAGAACCTGTCAAGTCTGCAAAATTGCCACCATGCTTTTATTCCTGCTTATCCACTGATTGACACACCCTTTTTTTTATCGCTCTACATGCCTTCGTCCCCCTGGAATCAGCCTTGTTCGTTTTGGCGGCTGATATTCTAATTAATTTTTGGGGAACCTAACAGATCATCTTGATGAATCTCTTAACAAGAGGATCCTCAGAAAAACGGATGCCAAAAGATGATGATAGAGCAGACAGATGTACTCTAATAGTGGAAGGGCTCAGCCTCTTATCAAATCCTTCCTGTAGAAACTCTATTCATTAGAAGAGGGAGGATCAGACTGTTCTCGAGAAGTGGACCAGTCTAGAAGATGCTTTTCAATCTGGCATAAATTCTGTTAGTGACAGCTCCTTTTGATTGGTTAAGTGTATTAAAGGTTTCAGCAATTTAATGTTCTTTTTTTGTGTAATCAAAAGTTATACAATTTTCCAATATACTTTCTGTATTAATTCCTCACGGTATTCAAGATCTCTGCTTGTAGTTATTCAATAGGAACATTCACTGTTTACTTCCAGTGGACAAAATTCTGTCCTTGGTCATGTGATGAACACACATGTGCACGGCTCGTTACAGTAGGTGTAGCAGAGCTATATCTTCTAATGATCCCAGCACACATGACCATTAGCAGGGGAGTAAGTAGGAAAGACTGGGCCCCATAGCAAACTTTTGACTGGGGGCCCCCCTCCCCTGGGTATCACACAACCCCCCTTGTAGATAGTGCCTCCCTATAGACTCCGCCACACAGCGCCTCCTGTAGATAGCACCATACAACCCACTGTAGATAGCGCCATACACATCCCCCTGTAGATAGCGCCATACATCCCCCTGTAGATAACGCCATACAGCCCCCTGTAGATAATGCCATACAGCCCCCTGTAGATAACACCATACAGCCTCCTGTAGATAACGCCATAAAGCCCCAAATCCCCTCTGTAGATAACGCCATACAGCCCCCCTTGTAGATAACGCCATACAGCCCCCCTGTAGATAACACCATACAGCCCCCCTGTAGATAACGCCATACAACCCCCCTGTAGATAACGCCATACAACCCCACCTGTAGATAACGCCATACAGACCTCCTGTAGATTACGCCATACAGAACCCCCTGTAGATTACGCCATACAGACCCACAGGATAGGGGATACATGTGTGATCGCTGGCAGCGATAAGGAGAACGGGGGACCAAAAGTCCCCTGAAGTTCTCCATGACAAACCTCGGACTTCCGGGGTCTGTCGGCAGCTCCATTGAAATGACTTGTGCACTAGTCGCGCTTGTGCGCATGCGTGACCAGCGCTCTTTTCATTTTTATTGAACTGCGCAGACGCCGGAAGTCGGACTTTTGGTACCCCGTTCTCCTTATCGCTGCCAGCGATCACACATGTATCCCCTATCCTGTGGATAGGGGATGCATGTCTTTTGTAGGACAAACTATACATGTGTGATCTCTGGCAGCGATAAGGAGAAGAGGGGAAACCGAAAGTCCCCCGAAGTTCTCATGACAAACCTCGGACTTCCGGCGTCTGCGCAGTTCAATAAAAATGAAAGGAGCGCTGGTCACGCATGCGCACAGGCGCGACCAGTGCACAAGTCATTTCAATCGAGCTGCCGACAGCCCCCTGGAAGTCCGAGGTTTGTCATGGAGAACTTCGGGGGACTTTTGGACGTTTTCCTTATCGCTGCCAGCGATCACACATGTATCCCCTATCCTGTGGATAGGGGATGCATGTGTTTTGTAGGAACAACCCCTTCAGTGGCGTCGCGCTGTAGCAGACATAGCGGCTGCTAGCGCTACAGCTGCTATAGCGGTAGTTACGCCACTGACCATTAGATTAGCATAAGTTGTTTAAAAAGTTAGTGTTTATTTAACACTGTAGCCGTTTTTATTATATTTAGAACTTACGGATCTGAGATGCTTTCCTCCCAAACTTGCATGAAATGCCTCAGGCGTCCCCACTGGAATCCTGACAGAATTATAGCTTGGAGTAGGCTCTTTCCTTTATTAGCTCAGCCCCAAATAAACGGTCTGGCTTGAACTTGATATTGCAGAGATCTTGGTCTGTACTACCGAAGCATCTGATAGAAAGTCCACCTCCACGTTGATGTACTTGAATGAAGAAGGATGTAATTTCAGCCTACTCCTAAATCAATGTCATCCTGTACTTACTGTAGCAACTTTCTTAAAAGTGTCATGTGGTACAACACTAAACTTGGCCTGAAAGCAGCGGATATGTAACTTTGTCTAAGAGCACAATCCGTTGTTCTGTCCATAGGGTGCTTAACCCCTTCCCGCACAAAGACGTAACTGTACGTTCATTTTAGCGGCGCCTTTCCGCAAATAGAAGTACGGTTATATCAATAGATGGCGTGGGCACAGGAGATGTGTCCGTGCCATCCGCAGTGGGTGCCAGTTGTAATATAAAGCCAACAACTAGCTGCAACAGCAGTTGCAGTTACCTCCAATCTCGGCCATTTAACCTCTTAGATGCTGCTGTCAATAGCGACCGTGGCATCTCAGTGGTTGACAGAGGGAGGGGGCTCCCTCTGTACCCCATCCCCCAACGCGATCTTGGGGTGCCGATGTTTGCTATGGTCAATAGCCTCCTGGTCTGCCATGTATGGAAGCCTAATAGGCTGCCTGTCAGTGGAGACATTACAGTTACAATACACTGCGCTACATAAGTAGTGCAGTGTATTGTACAGGCGATCAGAAGATCATGCCTTCAAGTCCTCTAGTGGGACTAAAAAAAAGTTCAAAACAATGTTTTCAAAAAATAAATAAAAGTTTTAAGTAATAGAAACAAAAATCGCCTCTTTTATTTACCTGATCAAGTTCTTTATAATTGAAAACAATTAAAATCTGAACAAACTATACATAATTAGTATCAATGCATTTGTAGCGATCTGTACTATAAAAATATCACTTTCATTATCCTGCACGAAAAAAGGCCATAAAAAAATAAAATAAAAAAGATTGGCCGAAGTGCTTAGTTTTAGTCACCTTTCCTTCAAAAACTAGAATAAAAAGTGATTAAAAAGTCACATGCACCGCCGCAAAAAGGTACCAAAAAAACCTGCAGCTTGTCCCGCAAAGAGCAAGCCCTCACACAGCTCCGTAGACTAGGAATCATAAAAAAGTTATGGCTCGCAGATTATGGCGACACCAAAGCATTATTTTATTTTAATAGTTAGGAGCTGTAGCTGGGCCAGGAAACGACACGAGAAGAATCACAAGCAAAGGAGGAACAGGAAAGGCAGGTATAAATAGACAGAGGGCGGGAGCTAGCTCCATCTGGCAAGGCTGCGATAGGCTCTCCCACTCCTAAGCCTGCCATCCTGAGTGGTGGAAGATGGAGTCAGTCTCAGAGACGTAGATTCAGGTGCAGACTGATTACCTATGGGAGTTAACCCCGAAGCTGTGCCTGGCAGATCCTTTACAGTACCCACCCTTTTATGAGGGGCCACCGGACCCTTTCTAAGTGGACCTGGTTTACTGGGGAAACGAAGGTGGAACTTCCTGACCAATACCCCAGCGTGAACATCCCCGGCGGGTACCCTAGTCCTCTCCTCAGGCCCGTATCCTCTCCAATGGACCAGGTACTGGAGGGAGCCTTGGACCATCTTGCTGTCCACAATCTTGGCCACCTCGAATTCCACCCCCTCAGGGGTGAGAACGGGAAGAGGAGGTTTCCTCGAGGGAGCCAAGGACGGGGAGCAGCGTTTAAGGAGGGAGGCATGAAACACGTCGTGTATACGAAAAGATGGAGGTAACTCCAGCCGGAAGGAGACAGGATTGAGGACTTCAATGACCTTATACGGCCCAATAAACCGGGGAGCAAACTTCTTGGACGGGACCTTAAGATGCAAGTTCCTAGACGATAACCACACCAGATCCCCGACCATAAACAAGGGGTTAGCAGAACGTTTACTATCAGCCTGAGTTTTTTGTACGCTCTGGGACGCCTCTAGGTTTTTCTGAACCTGGGCCCAGACTGTGCACAGTTCCCGATGAACGACCTCTACCTCAGGATTGTTGGAACTACCAGGTGAAACGGAGGAGAACCGTGGATTAAACCCAAAATTACAGAAAAAGGGGGAGACCCCTGACGAGTTACTAACCCTTATTCGGCGAGGGGAATGAATGAGACCCAATCATATTGACAGTCAGAGATAAAACACCTTAAATATTGTTCTAGAGATTGATTAGTCCTCTCAGTTCTGCCATTGGTTTCAGGATGGAAGGCAGAGGAGAAGGACAGATCAATCTCCAACTTTTTACAGAAGGCTCTCCAAAACAAAGAAACAAATTGTACCCCTCTGTTCGAAACAATATTGACAGGGACCCCATGGAGACGCAGGATGTGTTTGACAAACAAGGTAGCTAACGTCTTGGCGTTGGGTAGTTTCTTGAGGGGCACAAAGTGGCACAACTTACTGAAGCGGTCTACTACCACCCACACCACCGACTTGCCTTGGGATAGAGGCAAATAGGTGGTAAAATCCATGGAGATATGTGTCCAAGGTCTCTGGGGAATGGGCAACAAACGTAGTAAGCCCGCTGGTCGGGACCTGGGAGTCTTGGACCTAGCACAAACCTCACAAGCGGCGATGTAGGCCTTAACGTTTTAGGCAACCCAGGCCACCAATAGTTTCTGGCAATGAGGTGTTTGGTACCCAGGATGCCTGGATGACCAGATAGTGCGGAGTCATGATTTTCCCTAAGTACCCTTAGCCGGTATTGCAGGGGAACATACAGCTTGTCCTCAGGAAGGTTCCCGGGAGCTGAACCTTGATCAGCCGCAATTTCAGAGATGAAATCAGAATCAATAGAAGAAATGATTATACCGGGAGGCAAAATACAAGCAGGATCTTCCTCCGAAGGAGGGCTGGCCATGAAGCTACGCGACAGTGCATCGGCCTTAATATTTTTAGACCCAGCCCTATAGGTAACCAAAAAGTTGAATCTGGTAAAAAATAGCGCCCATCGAGCTTGTCTCGGGCTTAGCCTCCGGGCAGATTGTAGGAAAACCAGATTCTTGTGGTCGGTAAGGACCGTTACCTGGTGCCTAGCCCCCTCCAGGAAGTGGCGCCACTCTTCAAATGCCCATTTAATGGCTAAGAGTTCGCGGTTGCCAATATCATAGTTACTCTCAGTGGGCGAATACTTCCTGGAGAGGGGCGAATGTAACCCTTGGCCAGGCATTCCTGGATATACTCTCTCATGGCTTCACGTTCGGGACAAGAAAGATTAAATATCCTACCCTTAGGAAGCTTAGCTCCTGGTACCAATTCGATAGCGCAATCGTATTCTCTATGAGGAGGTAACACTTCGGAGGCCTCCTTAGAGAAAACATCAGCGAAGTCCTGAACAAACTCAGGTAGCGTGTTCACCTCCCCAGGGGGAGAAATAGAATTAACAGAAAAACATGACGTCAAACATTCATTACCCCATTTGGTAAGCTCCCCAGTATTCCAGGAAGTAAAAAGCAGAAAAACGGACCAACGGCGCTGCAATTGAGGTCGGGAAATAAGGACCTTTAGACGGACATCGCGGCAAATATTTTAATGACAAGGCTACGCGTTTCGACACCGGACTGGTGTCTTCATCAGGCCAATGAAGACACCAGTCCGGTGTCGAAACGCGTAGCCTTGTCATTAAAATATTTGCCGCGATGTCCGTCTAAAGGTCCTTATTTCCCGACCTCAATTGCAGCGCCGTTGGTCCGTTTTTCTGCTTTTTACTTCCTATTTGGACAACAAACTCTGTTTTGTTTGTGTTTTTGTACCTGGCAGCAGCTCTTATGCTTGTGTGACACCTCATCAGTGTCCACTCTCCAAGGTGAGCTTATATCTAACCAGTTTTGCTCCTTCACTTAATCCCACTTTTACTTTGCACGATGTGGCGTCGCGTTTCTTTTTCTTCTCCGTTTTAGTCCCCAGTATTCCAGTCAAACGTGGGATTATGCAACTGCAACCAGGGAAGGCCTAAAACCAAATCGGACGATAATCCCTGCATCAACAGTACAGAGCACTGCTCCAAATGCATGGAGCCAACAAGGAGTTCAAAAACAGGGGTATGCTGTGTAAAATAACCATTAGCAAGAGGAGTGGAGTCGATACCCACTACTGGGACAGGTTTAGGCAAATCAATCAAAGGCATAGCAAGAGACAGAGCAAATTCCACAGACATGATATCAGCAGAGGACCCTGAATCCATGAAGGCACTGCCGGTAGCAGACCTACAACCAAAAGAGACCTGAAAGGGAAGCAAGATCTTATTACGTTTCATATTTACGGGAAATACCTGTGCGCCCAAGTGACCTCCCCGATGATCACTTAGGCGCGGAAGTTCTCCGGCTGCATTCTTACGCTTAGGACAGTTGTTCACTTGATGCTTGTCATCCCCACAGTAGAAGCAGAGACCATTCTTCCTGCGGAAATCTCTACGTTGTTGGGGAGACACGGAGGCCCCGAGTTGCATAGGTATCTCTGAGTCTTCCGGGGAGGAACGAAGCAACGGATCCTCGGGAGGCATCATGGGGGAGTCGGAGGAGAAAACACATAAACGTTCACGTTGTCGTTCCCTGAGACGTCGGTCAAGTCGTACCGCTAAAGCCATAACGTGGTCTAGGGAGTCAGAAGAGGGATAGCTAACTAGCAGGTCTTTCAGGGCATTCGACAGACCCAACCTAAACTGGCACCTTAAGGCAGGGTCATTCCACCGAGAAGCTACGCGCCACTTCCTAAAGTCAGAACAATACTCCTCAACAGGTCTCTTACCCTGACGTAAGGTCACCAGCTGACTCTCGGCAAAGGCAGTCCTGTCAGTCTCGTCATAGATGAGTCCGAGAGCAGAAAATAAACGATCAACGGAGGAAAGTTCAGGGGCGTCAGGAGCCAAGGAGAAGGCCCACTCTTGGGGCCCTTCCTGGAGCCGGGACATAATTATACCCACCCGCTGGTTCTCAGAACCTGAGGAATGAGGCTTTAAGCGAAAGTAAAGCCTACAACTCTCCCGAAAGGAGAGAAAAGCCCTGCGGTCCCCTGAGAACCGGTCGGGCAACTTAAGGTGGGGTTCAAGAGGTGAGGTGAGGGGAACTACCAAGGTAGCATCAGGCTGGTTGACCCTCTGAGCCAGGGCCTGGACCTGTAGGGAGAGACCCTGCATTTGCTGAGCCAGGGTCTCAAGGGGGTCCATAGTGGTGTCAGGGACCAGGGTAGACTAGGTATGGGCTTGTGATTATGTAACGACGGGGGTAGGGAAACGAACAAGTGAGCCCTAATCTACCCGCCACTTTGTCCCTGCCTACTTGCAACGACCCGCCCTAGGCGACGGGGTACAACTGGGCGGCGGTCCCTACGCTCAGTAAGTGCACGAGACAAACATACAAGGGAATAAAAAGCAAAGGGAAAGGGGCAGTTGCCCACGGCAACACCGTGAGCAACCAGAGTGGTGAACGAGCCAAGTCAAACCAGGAGAGCACGAGGTACCAAACGCAGAGCAGGAGAGTAGTCAGTAAGCCAGGGTCAGTGTGGAGCAGGATCAAATAGTTAGGAGCTGTAGCTGGGCCAGGAAACCACACGAGAAGAATCACAAGCAAAGGAGGAACAGGGAAGGTAGGTATAAATAGACAGAGGGCGGGAGCTAGCTCCGTCTGGCCAGGCTGTGATAGGCTCTCCCACTCCTAAGCCTGCCATCCTGAGTGGTGGAAGATGGAGTCAGTCTCAGAGACGTAGATTCAGGTGCAGACTGATTACCTATTGGAGTTAACCCCGAAGCTGTGCCTGGCAGATCCTTTACAATAGCACAGTAAGATTAATCCCCCTTTGTTAAAACTTTACCAAGCAGTCTATTTTTGCCGAGTGGCTTATAGAAACTGATCCTTCCTTGTTCTCCTCCTCTTAACCCATATCATGGGGAAGTATGTGGATTGATAACTCTTTTGGGGAGGAGGTCATGGGCTATGTATGTTCGCTCTTCTAAATGTTTGAAATGGATATATTGCATGCCTTACTTTTTAACACTTTCATAATTCTCGCAAGATATTGACTGTCGTAGCTCCTAATTATTTTGGAAACAAGATCTCTTGAACCTCCTTTTGATATTCTTTGAATTTTATGCAATTTGTGTTACTCTTAAATTGATATCGGGCATAAGGAAGTAGGTTAGGATTATCCCTCTTCCATTGTCCAGTCGACCCCACATTTAGGACGTGTTCATACGAACACTAGACCTAGTTTTTTCTTTTTCCCCTGAACTTAGTAGTTCTGGGACCGGAACACTGTCTGTGGTGATTCCATTCTATTTCTAGTCTCTTTCTTTTTCCTATTCCCCTCCCTTTCTCAAATGGCGTCCTTGACACTTTGTTCATTGAACGTGCGTGGTTTTAATACACCGGAGAAACGCTCTCAGGTTCTGTACCATATGCATAAGCAGCGCATTCACATTCTACTCCTACAGGAGACCCATTTTAAGGCAGACCATGTTACGGCCATGAAGCATAGATATTTTACACAGTGGTTTCATAGTACTAACCCAGTTCAAAGTCTAGAGGTGTGAGCATTGCAATCCATAAATCCCTCCCGGTCTCCATTGTAGCAACGCAATATGATCCTCAGGGGCGCTTTCTATTTTTGAAGCTCTGTATTGTTGGGAAGCTATACACTGTTGCCAATTTTTACTTACCTAATTACAATCAAGCGAACGTTTTCAAGAGTTATCTCACAGAGTTTTCTGAATTTGCTGAAGGCTTTCTGATTACCGCAGGGGATATTCATTTTACTATGGATCGGGAGTTGGACTCCTCCTCGGGCAGGTCCTCAGTTGCCATTTCTCAATTGCTTCCATTTAAAACAAAGCTTTTTTTCTTTGCAGCTTGTGGATGTTTGGAGAATTCTTAATCCTCAGGGGAGAGTTTATACATTTTATTCCCCAGTTCACGACATGTACAGTAGAATTGACTTGTTCTTCATTAGCCATTATTTACTCTCGTGTAACACGGAGTCCCAGATTGCCACAATGATCTGTGCAAATCATGCGCCTGCCTTTCTTTCCCTTACTCTCCCAGACACGATATCAAGAGAATGGCAGTGGAGGTTGAATCCGAATCTCTTAAGGGATTCAGTTTGTCAGGTGGCTATCGAGCACTCCATTCCTGACTTTCTTGATCATCATGTCTCAGACACTACTCCTCTCCCAGTTCAATAGGAAGCATTAAAGAGCGTTATACGGGGCACTTTTATACAACAGGGAGCAAGATTGAAAAAAGAAAAATCCTTTATAATTAAACATCTACTGTCTCAAATACGTGATGTAGAATTAAAACATAAGCAGACCCAACTCTCCCAGACATTAGTTGAGTTGATGGAAGTTCGAAACTCACTGAGGGATTTACTTGATCAGGCACACGCTTCTTATCGAGATCGCTGTCGCCGCTACTCATATGAACATTCCAAAAAATGTGGTAAAGCTCTAGCTTCATCCAAGAGCTCCTCAATCATTTATCCCCTTGATCAAAACCATATCGGGAGAACCAAGATATAAATCGGTGGAGATTGTTAATATCTTTAGAGAATACTATCATTTCCTATACAACCTTAAGGGCCCCTTGGCAGATATGTCACCTTCTGACCTCCAGCATAAAATAGACTCCTATGTTTCTAAGACAGCCTTGCCGACCTTAGATGCAACCGAGACCTCTTCTTTGAGTGAGGAATTCTCGGAATCAGAAGTAGATGTAGTTATTAAGTCTTCTCCAGCTGGTAAAAGCCCAGGTCCAGATGGATTCCCGTCATCTTTCTACTAAGCCTTTCTCACTCCGCTCCTTCCATTTATGACCAGGGTTTTTAACTCCGTATCTTCCTTGACCCCGTTCACTCCTCAAATTCTGACGGCAACTATCATTGTTATTCCAAAGCCAGGGAAAGATCTTTCTATTCGTACGAACTTCCGACCAATTTCATTGATAAATGTGGATGTTAAATGTTATTCAAAAACTATAGCTAATAGGTTAGCTTCTCTCCTTCCACGGGTTATACACTCTGATCAGGCAGGATTTGTTCTACGTAGAGAGGCCCGAGACAACACTAATAAGACAATCTTATTATTATCTTATGTCAGGAAAATGTCGATCTCCACGTGTTTGGTATCAGTAGACGCAGAGAAGGCTTTTGATCGTATTCACTGGGAGTTCTTGCGTTCTGCCCTTTGTCAGCTAGGGATTGGCCCCAAAATGTTAGAACGAATACTTTCTCTATATCAGAAGCCTACGGCTAGGGTAAGGGTTAATGGTGTGCTCTCTCCCTCCTTAACAAGAGCAAACAGTACCAGACAGGGTTGTCCCCTTTCTCCGCTGCTTTATGTTATTACGATGGAACATCTAGCAACAGCTATAAGTAATTCTCCAGATGTTTCTGGGATTAGAATGGGACAGACACATCATAAACTGGCTCTATACGCTGATGACCTCTTACTCTTTGTTACGAACCCTTCTATTTCCTTTCCGGTTCTCATACGGGAGTTTGAGAGGTTTGGTCAAGTGAGCAATTTTAAAGTAAATTATAGAAAAACAGAAGTCCTAAACATTTCTTTACCTATGGTGCTACTAGACAGCCTAAAATCTTCCTTCTCATTTTAATGGCAATCACGATCTATCAAATACTTAGGGATCCAGATCTCGGGAGACTTGGCGGATTTATATTCCCTAAATTTCCCCCCACTACTTCAACGTACCCTTAAGAACCTACACTCCTATGACCGCAGCCATCTTTCCTGGTTCGGTCGCATGAATGTCATCAAAATGGATATAGTACCACGTTTCTTATTCCTGTTACAAGCGCTTCCTGTTCTTATTCCAGGGACATTCTTAAGTGTTCAAGGGGCCTTAACTAGATTTGTTTGGGGGCAATATGAGGCCACGCCTCAACAATAAAGTTTTGTCTCGTCCAAAGTTGAAGGGGGGAGCAGGATTTCCTGATCTCCTTTTATACCATCAGGCCACTATTCTTATGAGAATTGCAGATTTATTTCAGAATAGCTCCAACAAACAATGGGTCTCAATTGAACGGACCATTACCGCAATTTCCCTTAGGTCCTTACCTTGGATTTTGCCGGATTATAGACCGGCCCTTTCTACTTTCCCAATACTTACCCAACATGTCCTCATTCTTTGGGATAGACTTTTATCTCGAAAGGGCCTATCGCATAGACCTGGGCTTTTTAGCCCACTCTTCGACAACCCGGAATTTCCAGCAGCTGTACACAAAACTAATTTCTTGGTATGGTCCTCCTCTAACGACAGTCGATTAGGCCAGGACTTATCGGATGATGGACGTCTACTCTCCTTTTCTGAGATGCGGGGGATCTGCCCTGGGAGGACTCTTTCATGGTTTGAATATGCTCAGTTATCAGCATTCTTCCGATCTGCCCTACTAGGGGGGCTTCAACTGTCCACAAATACCACCTTTTAATCCATATTGCTACAATCGACAGCTCCAGGTCGCGTCATATCTACAATATACTCCCTCCTATTGGAGGCCTCGGCGGATCAAACTCCTGCATATATTAGTTCCTGGGAACATGAACTAGGGGTTAGTTTGACAGCTGTGGACTGGGATCGTATTTTTCTGTTGACACATAAAATGCCTATGGCATTTTACGCCTCGAATTACGCATGAAAAAACGGCTCCATTACGCCTACAAACATCTGCCCATTGCTTTCAATGGGAATTATGATGTTCTGTTCCCACGAGCCTTTATTTTACACGTCGCTGTCAAAATACGGCGCGTAAAATGACGGCTTGTCAAAAGAAGTGCAGGACACTTCTTGGGACATTTTTGGAGGCGTTTTTTATTGACTCCATTGAAAAACAGCTCCAAAAACGGCCGTGAAAAACGCAAGTTGTTAAAAAAACGTCTGAAAATCTGGAGTTGTTTTCGCCTGAAAACAGCTCCATATTTTCAGACGTTTTTGGTCACTGCGTGTGAACATACCCTTAGGTGGACATAGATATTTGTTTACATTTATAAAATGTTATTAAATATATATTTTTTAAACTCTTGCACAGTAAGTTTAAGCAGGGGAAATATCAGTGTTTGAAGTGTAAGGTTACACTGCCATTATGTTCCTCCTTCTGGGGTTCTGTACAGATTTCGATCACCCCTTCCTGTGAAAACCATACAAAGATCATTAAAACCCTGAGGGACCCCATTATAATTCAATGAAGGCCAACGGATCTGGCACTGCATTGTGGCTTCTATTATAATAAAAAAAAAAAACATAGCTCAAATCTGAATAGAGCCTAAAATTTTCAGACAAGATATAAATACTTTGGGGTAATTTATCAACCATTCTACCACAGTTTTCTGGCATAGAATAGTTGCAATAGGGCCCAAAAGTCACATTTTGCAAATTGCGGCTTTTGGCCTTTTTATGTCACCCTTTTGTTGTATGTGACGCATCACTGATGAGGTTGAGTGCTGCGTCGCCTATAAGGCTCTGACGCTGCTCGGCATCAGGACCTTGTATGAGCCGCAGCATGCTGAGGGTGCCTAAGGAGACCCAGTGGGGAGAAGAAGACTGGTGAAATGATTATACTTATTTTTTATTTATCCCATCCCCTATACCGCTGCCAAGCTCTTGTTGCAGCATACTCTGCGCCTAACCTCCTAAAGGGCCAATGTGCACCAAATTAGAATGATGCTCAACCTATTGCTGAGCATTTCAGGGTATTTTAATGAGTATTCCCATCTTGAACATTTTATGGCATATCCACAGGATACAGATGTATCCTTCATTACCTTTCCTCATATCTTAACCTCATATCCTGTGATGCGTGGCACGAGATGACCAGATATGAAAAAAAAAAAACGTAATGTCATGATACAGTGTCACGAGATGTTTATGCTACATGTGTCTGTGTGTGGCTACACAGTGGTTGTGGTGTGGCTGTGATGTAAATTGCAGGGTTTTGCTAGCATGTCGCAATATTGTATTGAATTTGTAGCATACAGACGTGTCCATTCTTACCTTTACTTAAATATGGTCCTGTAAATATACCATAAATGTCTCCTGTTCTGCCTGAGCAAGGTTACCTGCAAGTTTATTTGGTTCTTGTAATCTGTAAAAGTTTTTCTCAGTATGTCACTCTCAGTTTGACTACTGAATACGCTTATGTATGCTGCCTGACCTGATCTTTTGCTTGAGTACCCATTTTGCAGTAATTCCTCTTGCCCTGACCCAGGCTTTCTTACAACTACGTCTCTTTTTTCTTCTAATTTTGGTACTGTGCTACTAATCTCAGTCTGTCTTTTTGTTAGTTGTTGGTGATTGTGACTATTTTGAGGGTATGTTCACATGGCCTATGATCGCCGAGAAAGGATATAACTCTGATCCCAGACTTTTAACCCATCAGATGCTGCAGTCAATAGCGACTGAGGCATCTGAGCTGGTAGACTAAGGAAGGGCTCCCACTGTCTTCCGATCAGTCCCCCAGTGACACGATCGCGAGATGCCAAGTGGTTTCCATGGCGTCGGTTTCCATGGCAGCTGGACGCCTCGTGAAGGTCTCCAAGTCTGCCTCCTGTGTCTGATTATTAGGGTATGTTCACACGGAGGAATTTTCATCCGGATTCCGTGGCAAACTTCTGCCTCCCATTAATTTCAATAGGAGTCGAATGCTTCATTTTCCAGCTAGCTGATTATTTCAGCTAGCAGGAAAAAGAAGCTTCCTGCTCGTTCTTCGGGCGGATTCCGAATGATATCACTGGGAGGGAGAAATTTTCCTGCAGCAGGCAGGAATAGTTCTGTGGCAGATTTTACGACTGGACCCGCCACGCAAAATCTGCCATGTGAACTAGTCTTTGTAACGTCCACAGCAGTGAACCGTCGTTCTTACCACGGCCATTGACGAGTGAGTGCTGGACGGCATCTCCCTCCTGAGAGATGCCGGCACTCACTTCCGCATTGCTGCACTGGTTCCCGTAGGGTGCGCGCGCATGCTCGCGTCCGGCCTTAAAGGGCCAGTGCACACACATAAGTAAAATCTGTAATTAGCCCATGATCACCCTGGACTATAAAAAGGGCTCTGCCCATTCACTCATTGCCTGAGCGTTGTTGTGTTTAACCATGTTAGTCTTAGCAAATGGTCCCTTAGTGTTATCCTGTTCCAGTTGTTCCTGTGCCCTGCTACCTGTATCCTATATCCCGTGCTATAGTTGTTCCTGTGCCTTAGAGTGTTTTCTCGTCGTGTTGTGCCACCGGTCACACCTGCTGATATACACCACATCAGGTGCCTGCAAGTTTGAGGTACCTGGATGAGTCTCGTCAGCAGCTGCATCTCTGCTCATCCTTCATCAGGTAGACATCTCCGTGGGCGAGTACGCCATTCAGTTTCGCACCCTGGTGGCATAGCTGTCCTGGAACAACGAGGCCTTGGTGGCTACATTCTGGCAGGGACTGTCATCCGAGATTAAAGATGAACTTGCCGCTCGTGATCTGCCACCTACCATGGATGACCACATTCTTCTTGCCACCCGGATTGACATGAGGATCCAGGAGCGATCGCAAGAAGTTCGTCGGGAGAGACGATTCTCCAGGCTGGCTCCTACTTTGCAGCAATCCCTGTTGCCCTCACCAGTTGTTTCATCAGAGGAGCCTATGCAGGTGGACCGGCTCAAATGGTCAGCCCATGAGAAACAACGCATATGCACTTCGAGACTTTGTCTGTATTGCGTCCTTGTAGGCCATGGTTTGCGTTTGTGTCCTCAGAAGCCAAAAAAACTCCAATGCCTAGGATTGGTTGGAGAGACAACTCTAGATGGAATGGCGCTGAATAAAAAATTCTCTTCAAAACTGTCCATCCCCATGACCATAGTGTCCGGCGAGAAGACGCACCGGGTCTCTGCCTATCTGGACTCTGGATCCACAGCAAACTTCATCCAAAAAGACCTAGTGGAAATTCTCCAGTTCCAACAGTCCCTCTGGAGATGTCTTTGGCTGTTTGGCTGTTGACAGTGAATGGACCTCCCTTGCCCGACCCGATTATATCTAAAAGCAAGCCGCTGAAGCTCCAAGTTGGAGCCCTTAATACTGAACTTACTTTGTTTCTGGTTTTGCCTAAAGCTGTCAATCCTGTCCTACTGGGTCTGCCTTGGCTCTGACTACATGCCCCAGTCCCGGACTGGAATTTTGGACAGTTTCTCCAATGGGGCTCCAAATGTAGCAGCGGCTGTCTGTTGCAGATTCATCTTGTCCAGCCTCATCTACCTCATTCATCAGCAGGATTGCCCCCTCATTTCTCTGTTTGCGGATGTCTTCAGCAAGAAGGAGGCTGAGACGCTGCCCCCATACTGGGCTTATGACTGTCCCATTGAACTGGTTCCAAATGCGTCCCCTCCCCATGGACGGGTATACCCTCTCTCCTTGTCAGAGACTCAGTCTATCAGTCTATATCAAGGAGAATCTGGAGAGGGGTTTCATACAAAAATCCTCCTCCTCGGGTTCTTCTTTATCAAGAAAAAAGACGGATCTCTTCGACCTTGCATTGACTATCGTGGTCTCAAATATCCGTTGCCCCTAATTTCTGAACTAATTGACTGCATACGAGGAGCCAAGATTTTTTCTAATCTAGACTTGCGTGGGGCTTACAATTTGACCTGGCTGACAGGGTGACGAATGGAAAACGGCATTCAACACTCGAGATGGGCACTATGAATGCCTGATAATGCCCTTCGGTTTGTGTAACGCTCCAGAGGTCTTCCAAGAATTCCTCAATTATATCTTCCTATGTCTGTGTTGCTGTCTGCTGTCTATCTCGATGATATTCAGATTTTTTCCCCAGATCCGACGACTCATCAGAGGCATATCCGTCAAGTTCTGCTGCGATTAAGGGAGAATCGTCTGTATGCCAAGCTGGAGAAGTGCATTTTTGAGAAGAACTCTCTGCCCTTCCTTGGCTACATCATCTTGGATCAAGACCTCAAGATGGATTCTGAGAAGGTAAAGTCCGTCCTGGAATTGCCACATCCTCAAGGCCTGAGTTGCATACAGGTTTGTTTGGGATTTGCCAACTTCTACCAGCAGTTTATCCCAAACTTCTCTTCACTGACGGCTCCCATCTCTACCCTCACCAAAAAAGGTATGAACGCCAAGGTGTGTACTCCAGAGACAGAATCTGCATTCAATAGCCTTAAGAGTGCCTTCACATCAGCCTCAACCCTCTATCATCCTGACGTATCTCGACAGTTTTCATTGGAGTTGGATGCCTCCCCTGTTGGTGCAGGTGCACTTCTGTTACAGAGAGGTTCCAAAACGGAAGGCAGTGGTGTGTGGCTATTACTCTAGACTTTTTTTCTTCCGCAGAGTGCAATTACTCTATTGGGAATTGGGAGTTACTGGCCATCAAATTGTCTCTGGAAGAGTGGAGACATCTACTAGAGGGCGCATCTCACCCCATCCTGATATATACAGATCACAAGAACCTGACCTATCTCCGGTCCGCCCAACGGCTGAATCTCTGTCAAGGCAGGTGGTCGCTGTTCTTCACCCGGTTCCAATTTGTGCTCCACTACGTCCCATTGTCAAAAATTTGAGGGCCGATGTCTTATCCAGGTCGTTTGAAACAGAGGACACTGTGGAGTCTCCGCAAAGTATCATTGATCCGTCCTGTATTATTCCTGTTACTCCTCTGCAAGTTAGAGACATCCCTCCAGGGGGTAATTTTGTGCGGTTGGCAGACAGGAGGAGAATCCTTAGCTGGGGGCACAGCTCCAAACTGGCTGGGCACACCGGTGCTCGTAAAACCCGAGATCTGGTTGGCCATTATTTCTGGTGGCCCACGCTGCCCAAAAATATTTGTTTTGTAATGCACTGTGTGTGCTTCCAACAAAGTTGCTCACTCCAAGCCGGCCGGTCTTCTCCAACCTCTGCCTGTGCCCATTGCTCCCTGGCAGCATATAGCAATGGACTTTGTCACAGATCTTCCTTCCTCTGCAGGATGCAATACGGTCTGGGTGGTGGTGAACCAGTTCTCGAAGATGGCTCATTTTATCCCGCTGACCAGTCTACCTTCTGCTCCACGACTGGCTAACCTCTTCATCCAACACATCTTCCATTTGCATGGCTTGCCTCTTTATATCGTGTCTGATCGGGGGGTTCAGTTCACCCCGAAATTCTGGAGAGCCCTCTGTAAACTCCTAGATGTGAATTTGGACTTTTCTTCAGCCTACCATCCCCAGTCCAATGGCCAAGTCGAGAGGATTAAAGTGTAGCTAAAAGTTTGACAAACTTCTGACATGTCATAGTGACATGTCAGAAGTTTGGATTGGTGGGGGTCCGAGCACTGAAATCCCCACCAATCGCTAGAACGAAGCGGCTGAAGTGCTCGTGTGAGCGCTCAGCCGCTTCATGTTTGTTCGGCTTTTTACGGAAATAAATGTATCAGTGTACGGACTCAATAGAAAGTATATGAGCCCGTACTCCGATACATTGACTTTCTGGAAAAAGCCGAACAGACACGAAGCGGCTGAGCGCTCACAGGAGTGCTGCCAGTTGAGGACCTGTGAGGCATCTATTTCTCAAACTAGAGACTCTAATGTACTTGTCTTGTTGCTCAGCGGGGCCTCCCAGTTCTCTTTCTACTCTGGTTAGAGCCTGTTTGTGCTGTCCTTTGAAGGGAGTAGTACACACCGTTCTAGGAAATCTTCAGTTTCTTGGCAATTTCTTGCATGGAATAGCCTTCATTTCTAAGAACAAGAATAGACTGTCGAGTTTCACATGAAAGCTCTCTTTTTCTAGCCATTTTGAGAGTTTAATCGAACCCACAAATGTAATGCTCCAGATTCTCAACTAGCTCAAAGGAAGGTCAGTTTTATAGCTCCTCTAAACAGCAAAACTGTTTACAGCGGTGCTAACATAATTGCACAAGGGTTTTCAAGTGTTTTCTAATCATCCATTAGCCTTCTAACACAGTTAGCAAACACAATGTACCATTAGAACACAGGAGTGATGGTTGCTGGAAATGGGCCTCTATATACCTATGTAGATATTGCATTAAAAACCAGACGTTTGCAGCTAGAATAGTCATTTAGCGCATTAACAATGTATAGAGTGTATTTCTGATTAATTTAATGTTATCTTCATTGAAAAAAACTGTGCTTTTCTTTCAAAAATAATTAAATTTCTAAGTGACCCTAAATTTTGAATGGTAGTGTATATATATATACATACCCTATTGCTGGCCAATATAAATAAATAGAAGTACCTTTTAAATGTGGGAATTCTACCCCACACCCTTAGGCCTTATTTACACGACCGTAGTTAACGTCCGTGATACGCACGGACCTATGTAACTCAATGGGGCCATTCAGACAGTCCGTGATTTTCACGCAGCGTGTGTCCGCTGCGTAAAACTCACGTCATGTCCTATACTTGAGCGTGTTTTGTGCTTCACGCACCCATTGAAGTCAATGGGTGCGTGAAAATCACACGCAGCACACAGACGCACTTCCGTGTGCTGCGTGTGATTCACGCAACAGTAGATCAAGAAATGAAGGGAAAAATAAAACCACCTCCTTTTCTTTTTCTAAACCTCAAAACCGCGTGTTATAAGAAAGGCATATGCGTGAAAATCACGCAGTCACGCACCATTCACTGATGACACACGGAACTGCAATGCGCAAAAAACGCAGCATTTTTTGCACGTGCAAAACGCACAGGTTCGTGTGAATTTCGCCTTACAGTTTGATAGATCCTTTTTATTTCAATGGGGCGAACTGATGATAAAATGCTAATGTTTGCATCAGAGTGTATAATGTCACACATGATTCTTTTTTTTAAATTTTGGATTAAAAAAGCTGATTATACAGCCACATTCACTTGAAAAATTCTGGTCAGTATTTTGTGTCTGTATTTGTTAGCCAAAACCAGGAGTGAGAAATGACAAAGAAAAAATATAATTGAAAGATTTATACATCTTTTATGTTTTGGGCCCACTCCTGATTTTGGCTTACAAATACTGAGGTTAAATACTGACCAAACTATGTAAGCATGAAAGGGGCCTAGTTTGGATCTTTGGCGTGTTTTACTTTAGTGTAATGTTTAATATGATGCACTCTGAACACTTTTATATGAAAACACTGCTATGCATGTAATTGTACACCTGTGTGAGTCTCTCTGACATGCTGATGTCTTGGTTTAGATTACCTGCACCATGTGATGTTGTATACTTCCTTATTTAAACTCACACTGTTAGGGCGGGTTCACACATAGCGGAATTTCACTTAAATTCCGCTGCGGACACTCCGCAGCGTTAATCCGCAGCGGAGCCGTTTCTCCATTGACTTTCACTTTAATTTAGCAGTGTTCGTTTACACGATGCGTACAATTCCGCTGCGGAGCATAGGCTGCGGAGCGGAATTTGGTGTCCGCAGCATGCTCTGTCTGTTGCGGAGCAGTGGCGGACTGGTTGCGGACTCATGGCGGAATTTCTCCATTGACTTCAATGGAGAGTCAAAATTCCGCAATGAAGTCCGCAGATCTTATGTGTGCTGCGGAGCGTATTGTTTTTACTACCATGACATTTCTTCATTCTGGCTGGACCTATGTATTTCTAGGTCTACAGCCAGACTGAGGAAGTCAATGGGGCTCCCGTAATGACGGGAGCGTTGCTAGGAGACGTCTGTAAATAGTCACTGTCCAGGGTGCTGAAAGAGTTACGCGATCGGCAGTAACTGTTTCTGCACCCGGGACAGTGACTACCGATCTCAATATACATGTATCTGTAAAAAAACATATAAGTTCATACTTACCGAGAACTCCCTGCGTCTGTCTCCAGTCCGGCCTCCCAGGATGACGTTTCATTCTAAGTGACGGCTGCAGCCAATCACAGGCCAAGCACAGGCTGCAGCGGTCACATGGACTGGAGCGTCATCCAGGGAGGTCGGGCTGGATGCCGAAAGAGGGACGCGTCACCAAGACAACGGGCGGTAAGTATGAATTTCTTTGACTTTCACTAGGGAAAGTGCTGTCCCTTCTCTCTATCCTGCACTGAATAGGGAGAAGGGAAGCACTTTTCCTGCAGTCCGCAGCGGCCAGTCCGCATCAATTTTCTGCACATTTTGTGCAGATCCGCAGCAGAATCTGCAACGCAGATTCTGTGCGGCATTGATGCGGACAGTTGCGGAGGAATTCCGCCATGTGTGGTCATGCCCTTAGACACATTGTTAGGCTTGAGAAAGACCCTCCACTTGTCACGGGTCGAAACGTTGCCATTTTTTACTGGATGTTTGACCAATAAAATAACTTATTGATTGAAACTTGGGAGACGTGTGCTGCTGTTCACCACGCTTTTTCTGCTGACCAATCAGCGTCATACACTTTTCTCCATTCATTTCTTCAGCTCATAGGGGTCCTTTTAGATCAGTATGTGCTATCTTATACTAACACATTAAAAATACTGAAGTGTTTAGACAGTGAATAGACATTCCACGGGATGTCTATTCACAATCCCTGCACTTTGTTACTGTTTCTGTGGTACTTACAGCAGAGCAAGCGTAATCTCGCGAGATTACGCTGTAGATGACAGGTTACAACGAGATTACGCTTGCTCTGCTGTAACTACCACAGAAACAGTAACGAAGTGCAGGGATTGTGAATAGACATCCCGTGGAATGTCTATTCACTGTCTAAACACTTCAGTATCGTTAATGTGTTAGCATAAGACAGCTCATACTGATCTAAAAGGATCCCTATGCGCTGACTAAATGAATGGAGAGGAGTGCAGGACGCTGATTGGTCAGCGTCATACACTCCTCTGTACAACACCCACTTGGTCTAAAGTAAAAACACGCCCACTAGGGCATTAAGAAACTCATTAGAATAAATCTAGAATCGCTAATAAAGTGGTGAAAATAGATTGTTTTGCGAAATAAAAATTACTGCTGTCACCTACATTACAGCGCCCATCTCCTTATGTAGGATATAGGGCACTTATAATGTAGTGACAGAGCCTCTTTAAGTAGAGTCTGCATAGCTGACTCGAAGGCCTGAATGTAAACTAGAAAAGGTGAACTATAGCTCATGTACGTTCTGTTTTTGGTTTCCTAATGGATTTACAACCACATCCCATCTAGTTAATGGCTATTTTTTGTTTTACCAACTAAGGCCACTTTGACACTGCAGTATTTTGGTCAGTATTTTCCATCAGTATTTGGGTATGTGCACACACACTAATTACGTCCGTAATTGACGGACGTATTTCGGCCGCAAGTCCCGGACCGAACACAGTGCAGGGAGCCGGGCTCCTAGCATCATAGTTATGTACGACGCTAGGAGTCCCTGCCTCTCTGCAGGACAACTGTCCCGTACTGTAATCATGTTTTCAGTACGGGACAGTAGTTCCACGGAGAGGCAGGGACTCCTAGCATCGTACATAAGTATGATGCTAGGAGCCCGGCTCCCTGCACTGTGTTCGGTCCACTACTTGCGGCCGAAATACGTCCGTCAATTACGGACGTAATTAGTGTGTGTGCACATACCCTTTGGAAGCCAAAACTAGGAGCGGGTCCAAAACATGGAAGAAGTGTAAATCTTTCCATTATACTTTTTCTTTTCCATTCCTAGTTTTGGCTTCCAAATACTGATGCATAATACTGACCAGAATACTGCCGTGTGAAAGTGGCGTTAGAGGTTTGGGGTATTTGGTATTGTGCTGGTATTTTGCATGAGAATTTGTAAGTCAAAACTAGGAGTGGGTCCAAAACATAGAAGAAGTACAAATCATTCCATCATACTTTATTTATTTCTGCCCCACTCCATGTTTTATCTTGCAAATACTGAAGCAAAATACTGTCCAAAATGCTGCCGTGTGAAAGCAGCCTTATACTTTTTCTCTGTGCAGGTTCCACTCCTCGTTTTGGCTTTCAAATATTGATGCAAAATACTGACCAAAATATCGCTGTGTGAAAGTGGCCGTCTGCTCTGAATTCTTAGTGCAATTTCTACTATTTTAGATAACTGTTGGTTTTAAATATCATTTCAGATGCCTGGAACTCAATAGATATTTTCCAAAAATAAAGATGGTTAGTTTGGATTTTTTTTATGCCATTTTGTAGGGCAAATGTTGGCAAATGGTGATTAGTCATTCTTTAATTTTTGCGATGAGGGAATTTCCTTCACATCATTTCCTTTTTTTTGGGGAATTTTTTTGTCTTTATATATTGCATAGTTATGAGCGCATGATTGTGTTTGGGGTTGTTGTTCTCAAAAGAGGTCTGACCTATTACTTTTTGTCTGTCTGCCATCCACCTTCTGTCTAATGGGCATCTATATGGGTATGTGAACATGTGCACTTCTTGCCTCATTGCATATGATCATTTGTAAACAGGTGAATTCTGAGTGGAAAATAAGGCTAGGTTCACACATTTCATAAAATCAGTGGCAGAAAGCTGCAGATGACACTCAGATTTCTGCTGGAGATTGGCCAGTGGACACGCATGTGGGTTAGCCCCATTGTAATTCAATGGAGCTAATCCATGTCTTTTCAGCGTGAAGTCCGTGGCAATAATGAACATGCTGTAGATTTTAAAATCTGCAGTGCGCTTCTTGTTCCGCAGGGATGTTTCAAACACGTGAATAAGGTAATAATACTCTATTCAAATGCATTGCCATCAGAATGTGAGTGGATTCTGTGAGGGTATGTTCACATGCAGCATTTTCAGGCGTTGTTCGGGGGGGTAAACGCCTCGAAAAATGCCTGAACAAACGAAAGCTGAACGGCTCCAAACATCTGCCCATTGATTTCAATGAGAAAAACGGTATTTCGTTCAGACAGGGTGTTTTTTTACACGGCCGTTTAAAAAAAAGGCGCGTAAAAAACCGCCCCTTAAAAAGAAGTGCATGTCTCTTCTTAAGTCGTTTTTGCAGCCGTTTTTCATTGTGTCAAAAAAACACATCAAAAAACGTTTGATGCTTTAAAAACAGCTGAAAATCAGAGGCAGTTTTCCCTTGAAAACAGCTCTGTATTTTACAGACATTTTTCCTTTAGCGTGTGAACATACCCTTAGGATTTAGAGCCGGAATCCATGCCTAAATCCTGATAGAATCCTGAACGTGTGTACATGGTCTAAGATGGTGCTAATTTTATTTGTCGTCTTTTGTTTTGACATAAAATTTACAAATAATTAAATTATAGTCTGCAATTTTGCAAGGAGGGATTTAGGCCCCATGAACACGACCGTAAAAAAACTCTGTAATTGCGGACAGCAATACGGTCCGCAATTACGGACCAGCCCGGTTCTATTGGCCGCAGACACCTTTCCGTATCACTATGGAAGGGTGTCCGTGCCGTAGAACCGTGCCGGGAATTATGTCCTACTTTTTGATTTTTACGGGCCGTGCTCCCATACTTTTTATGGGAGCACAGCAAGAAAATGCGGCCCGCGTGCACAATGCACAAATTACGTGGTTTCCACGGTCTGTGCATGGCTCGGGAGCCCGGACCGCAGAAAGAACGGGCAAGTCTTATTACGGCTGTGTTCTGCGGTCCAGGCTCATAGCAAATAATGGCATGTCCATAGCATGTCCATAGCATGTCCACGGCCCGCGATTTGCGGGCGGCTCGCAGGTGTCACTCCGCTGTCGGCCGACCCGAAAATCACGGCTGTGCACATGGCTACGGTCGTGTGCATGAGGCCTAATTGTATAGATGGAGCTGAAAGCTACTTTGTACTTATCGCAAAGAGAAAATGGATCATCCTATAAAGGAATATGATGAGGCTAAAGTTGGATCATAAACCCTGTAACCACAGTTTATGAATTTTGTATTCTGTGCCATTTAGCAGCTGTTGAACGCAGCATATCTAAGTTATGCTGAACTGAGAGGTAACATTTTAATCACAGGAGTGGTTTCATACCAATGTATTTTTCATAACATCGTTTTTACACAGGGTAAAAAGATCATGTTCTGAGAGAACGGAATGTAGCCTTGCTTTAAAATGTATTCACACGTGCAGGTTTAGATCACTGCTTTTGTTATGCAGTTTTATAAGCCAAACCTAGGAGTGGGTTTCAATAAGGGCAAAAGTAGCATATGTCCTTTAGGGCTTGTTTAGACGAACGTGGGGCAGTGCAGACAGTCTGTGATTTTTGAGCAGCGTGAGTCCGCTGCGAAAAACTCACGACATGTCCTATATTTGTGCGTTGTTCGCGCATCACGCACCCATTGAAGTCAATGGGTGCGTTAACATCACGCATGCCACACGGAAGCACTTCCGTGGGACGAGCGTGATTCGCTCAACAGCTGTCAAACTATGAATGTAAACAGAAAAGCACCACGTGCTTTTCTGTTTACAAACATCCAAACGGAGTGTCATAATGATGGCGGCTGCGCGAAAATGATACTGGGATGACACACGGAACTGTTAAGTGCCTTTTGCGCACGCAAAAATCGCCTCGTTTTTTTGCGTGCGCAAAACGCACACGCTCGTGTAAACCCGGCCTAATGCTTTCTCTTCCTTTGTGATCCACACTTGGTTTTCGCTTTCAAAATGGGATAAAAAAACCTCATCAAAGCGGAGTAAAAACCTACATGTGTGAACACACCCTTAAACCAGCCATAACATTTAGGGTGGATTTACACCAGCGTGTGCGTTTTGCGCACGCAAAAAATGCGGCGTTTTGCGTGAGCAAAAGGCACTTAACAGCTCCGTGTGTCATGATCATATATTGCGCGGCTGCGTGCTTTTCGCGCAGCCGCCATCTTTATGACACTCTGTTTGGATGTTTGTAAACAGAAAAGCACGTGGTGCTTTTCTGTTTGCAATCATAGTTTGCCTGCTATTGCGCGAATCACGCACGTCCCATGGAGGTGCCTCCGTGTGGCATGCGTGATTTTCACGCACCCATTGACTTCAATGGGTGCGTGATGCGCGAAAAACGCAGAAATATAGGACATGTCGTGAGTTTTATGTAGCGGACTCACCCTGAGCAAAAATCACTGACAGCCTGCACTGCCCCATAGACTAGCATAGGTCCGTGCAACGCGTGTTGCACGGACGTATTACACGTTCGTGTAAATCCGCCCTTAGGGATGGCAGTACACATTCAGATTTTGATCAGGTTTCTTTTAGGCCAGAAAAAAACACACACACACTTTTGGATCCACTTCTGCCATTGGCTCAAGAAACTGAGACAAAAACTGCCACAAAAACCGCATCAAACTGTGTGTGATTCTGGCCTTATGCAGTTTTTCACCAAGTTTATTGTAGGCAGAAAAAATCTGCCTCAAAATTCCTTCAGGAGTTTTGAGGCAGATTTTCAATTGCCGGTATTGTTTCAACTCTTTTTTTTTCGCTTTTTCTTCCACGTTTTTTTCGCGAGTGGCCAAACGCCACGCAGAAAAAAACCCACCTCTGCCTCCCATTGAAATCAATGGGGGTGGTTTCAGATGTTTTTTGGCACTTATTCCAATGCAGTTTCTGCATCAAAATCAGCACCAAAAAACTCAATCTGAACTGACCCCAAGGCTGGGTTTACACTGTATTTTTGTTGAGTTTTTAGGGTATGTTCACACGGCCAAATTTCAGACGTATACGAGGCGTATTATGCCTCGTTTTACGTCTGAAAATACGGCTCCAATACGTCGGCAAACATCTGCCCATTCATTTGAATGGGTTTGCCGACGTACTGTGCAGACGACCTGTTATTTACGCGTCGTCGTTTGACAGCTGTCAAACGACGACTCGTAAAAATACAGCCTCGTCAAAAGAAGTGCAGGACACTTCTTTCAGACGTTTTTGGAGCTGTTTTCTCATAGACTCCAATGAAAACAGCTCCACAAACGGACGTAAAAAACGCCGCGAAAACGGCGCGAAAAACGCAGCGAAAAATGCGAGTTGGTAAAAAAACGTCTGAAAAGCAGGGTCTGTTTTCCCTTGAAAACAGCTCTGGATTTTCAGACGTTTTGGTTGACTACGTGTGAACATACCCTTAACATGATGTTTTTCGTTTCGTTGGTGAACACCCATTGAGAGACATGGGAGTTTAGCTACATAAACCAAAAAATGAATTTTAAAAATGCAACTTAAACGCAGTGTGAACCCAGCCTTAAAGACTTCTCTTTTTTTTAAAATTGCTTCTGGTTTTGGCTTTTAAAAAACCTGATCAAAATCTGCATATGTACTGGCAACCGCAAACCACTAATACACCACGTTCCAAATTATTATGCAAACTTTATTTTTCGCTGATTTTCCTAAATAGTCGATGCAAATGACAGTCAGTATAATCTTCAAGCCATCAACCGTTGGAGTATAATACTAATTTTATTGAACAAATCTCCTAATGATAACAGGTTTTTTTTTAGAAGTAAAAAACTGAAAATGCACTGTTTCAAATTATTATGCACAACAGAGATCAAAACATTTTAAAGGTTGTAAAGAGAACTAAAATGGTAATTTGTTGAATTTGCAGCATGAGGAGGTCATATTTACAGAAATCAAAAGCTCTTTCAATTAAAAAAAACTTAACAAGCCAAGTTACATGTTAACATAGGACCCCTTCTTTGATATCATCTTCACAATTCTTGCATCCATTGAATTTGTGAGTATTTGGACAGTTTCTCCTTGAATATCTTTGCAGGATGTCAGAATAGCCTCCCAGAGCTTCTGTTTTGATGTGAACTGGCTCCCACCCTCATAGATATTTTGCTTGAGGATGCTCCAAAGGTTCTCAATAGGGTTGTGGTCAGGGGAACATGGGGGCCACACCATGAGTTTCTCTCCTTTTATGCCCATAGCAGCCAATGACACAGAGGTATTCTTTGCAGCATGAGATGGTGCATTGTCATGCATGAAGATAATTTTGCTACGGAAGGCACGGTTCTTCTTTTTGTACCACGGAAGAAAGTGGTCAGTCGTAAGCTCTACGTACTTTGCAGAGGTCATTTTCAAACCATCAGGGACTCTAAAGGGTCCTACCAGCTCTTTCCCCATGATTCCAGCCCAAAACATGACTCCGCCACCTCCTTGCTGATGTTGCAGCCTTGTTGGGACATGGTGGCCATTCACCAACCATCCACTACTCCATCCATCTGGACCCTCCAGGGTTGCACGGCACTCATCAGTAAACAACGCGGTTTGAAAATTAGTCTTCATGTATTTCTGAGCCCACTGCAACCGTTTCTGCTTATGAACATTGTTAGGGGTGGCCGAATAATAGCTTTATGCACACTTGCAAACCTCTGGAGGATCCTACACCTTGAGGTTCGCGAGACTCCAGAGGCACCAGCGGCTTCAAATACCTGTTTGCTGCTTTGCAATGGCATGTTAGCAGCTGCTCTCCTGATCCTATTAATTTGTCTGGTAGAAACCTTCCTCATTATGCCTTTATCTGAACGAACCCATCTGTACTCTGAATCAGCCACAAATCTTTTCAAAGTACGATGATCACGCTTAAGTTTTCTTGAAATATCCAATGTTTTCATACCTTGTCCAAGGTATTGCACTATTTCACACTTTTCGGCAGCATAAAGATCCTTTTTCTTTACCATATTGCTTGAAACCTGTGGCCTGCTTAATAATGTGGAACGTCCTTCTTAAGTAGTTTTCCTTTGATTGGGCACACCTGGCAAACTAATTATCACAGGTGTCTGAGATTGATTACAATGATCCAAAGAGCCCTAAGGGTATGTGCACACGTGAACTGTCTTTTACGTCTGAAAAGACAGACTGTTATCAGGAGAAAACAGCTGCGTCGTTTCAGACGTAAAAGCTCCTCCTCGCATTATGCGAGGCGTCTTTGACGCCCGTAATCTTGAGCTGTTCTTCATTGACTTCAATGAAGAACGGCTCAAATTACGTTGCAAAGAAGTGTCCTGCACTTCTTTGCCGAGGCAGTCAATTTACGCGTCGTCGTATGACAGCTGTCAAACGACGACGCGTAAATGACAGGTCGTCGGCACAGTACGTCGGTAAACCCATTCAATTGAATGGGCAGATGTTTGCCGACGTATTGTAGCCGTATTTTCAGGCGTAAATCGAGGCATAATACGCCTCGTTTACCCCTGAAAATATGTTGTGTGAACCCAGCCTAAGACACAATACCATCCATGAGTTTAATTGAAAATCTAATAATTAAATGTTTATGACACTAAGGGCTTGTTTACACGAACGTGTATTACGTCCGTGCAATGCGCGTGATTTTCACGCGTGTTGTAAGGACCTATGTTAGTCTATGGGGCAGTGCAGACAGTCCGTGAGTTTTGCGCAGCGTGAGTCCGCTGCGAAAAACTCACGACATGTCCTATATTTCAGCGTTGTTCGCGCATCACGCACCCATTGAAGTCAATAGGTGCGTGAAGACCACGCATGTCACACGGAAGCACTTCCGTGTGACGAGCGTGATTCGCGCAACAGCTGTCAAACTATGAATGTAAACAGAAAAACAGCACGTGCTTTTCTGTTTACAAAGATCCAAACGGAGTGTCATAATGATGGCGGCTGCACGAAAATCACGCAGCCACACATCATACGGGGCTGACACACGGAGCTGTTAAGTGCCTTTTGCGCACGCAAAACGCAGCGTTTTTTGCGTGCGCAAAACGCACATGCTCGTGTAAACCCGGCCTTAAATCCAATGTGCATAATAATTTGAAACACGGTGTAGGTGTAGGTGAAGTGAATGACATTGATTATATTTTCACCTGTCAAAAGGAAGAATATATATTAGACAGCAAGTGAGCAGTAGGTTCTTGAAATCAGGAAAAATGGGCAAGTGTATGGATCTGAGCGACTTTGACAAGGGTCAAACTGTTATGACTAGGTGATGGGGTCAGAGCATCTCCAAAAGCCATGTGTTGAGTGAAGGTCAGCCTGTGTGGTCCGATCCCACAGAAGAGCTACTGTAGCACATGTAAATGTTAATGCTGGTTACGATAGAGAGGTGTCAGAAAACACAATGCATCACAGCTTGCTACGTTTGTGGCTCCATAGACACAGACTGGTCATAGCGCGCATGCTAATCCCTGTCCGCTGTTAGGCCTAATTCACATGAGCGTGTTCGGTCCGTGATATACGGTCCGTGTGTCGGCCGCATTTCTCGGACTGAACACACTGCAGGGAGCCGGGCTCCTAGCATCATAGTTATGTACGACGCTAGGTGTCACTGCCTCGCTGCGGGACAACTGTCCTGTACTGTAATCATGTTTTCAGTGCGAGACAGTAGTTCCACGGAGAGGCAGTGACACCTAGCGTCATAGATAACTATGATGCTAGGAGCCCGGCTCCCTGTAGTGTGTTCGGTCCGAGAAATGCGGCCGACACACGGACCGTATATCACGGACTGAACATGCTCGTCTGAATTAGGCCTTAAGGGTATGTTCACACGGCCTATTTTCAGCCGATTTTCGGGCCGTAAACAGACGAAAAATCTGAAGCAAAATGCCTCCAAACATCTGCCCATTGATTTCAATGGGAAAAACGGTGTTCTGTTCAGATGGGCCGTTTTTTTTTACGAGGCCGTTTTTCAAAACGGGCGCGTAAAAAACGGCTGCGAAAAAGTGCAGGTCACTTCTTGGGACGTTTTTGGAGCCATTTTTCATTGACTCTTTAGAAAACAGCTCCAACGGGCGTAAAAAATGCAGCGAAAAACACCGCGAAAATCGCGAGTGGCTTAAAAAACTTCTGAAAATCAGGAGCTGTTTTCCCTTGAAAACAGCTCTGTATTTTGAGAAGTTTTTTGCTAAGCGTGTGAACATACACTTAATAGTGCCTATAATGGAAACGTGAGCATCAGAATTAGGCCTCATTTACACGAGCGTATGCGTTTTGCGCGCGCAAAAAACGCTGCGTTTTGCGCGCGTATGCATGGCGTATGCACTGCGTATACGCAGCCTTGTTGCGTTTTAAACGCGCAAAAGGCATTTGACAGCTCCGTGTGTCATGATGCGCGGCTGCGTGATTTTCACGCAGCCGCCATCATAGAGATGAGGTAGTCGAGGCCCGTCACTGTCCAAGGTGCTGAAAGAGCTAACTGATCGGCAGTAACTCTTTCAGCACCCTCGACAGTGAATGCCGATCACAATCTACACCAACCTGTGAAAATAAAAAGACTTTCATACTTACCAAGAACTTCCTGCTTCCTCCAGTCCGGGCTCCCGGCCGTTGCCTTGGTGACGCGTCCCTCTCTTGCCATCCGGCCCCACCTCCCAGGATGACGCCGCAGTCCATGAGACCGCTGCAGCCTGTGATTGGCTGCAGCCTGTGCTTGGCCTGTGATTGGCTGCAGCTGTCATTTGGACTGAACTGTCATCCCGGGAGGTCGGACCGGAGTTATCGGTAAGTCAGAACGTCTTTTTTTTTTTACAGGTTCATGGATTTTCGGAGCGGAAGTCACTGTCCATGGTGCTGAACCAGTTTAACGCTTTCAGCACCGTGGACAGTGACTGTCTCCTGACGTCGCGTACCCGAACATTTTTTACCGGTTTCGGTCAAAACGAGTTTGGCCGAACCCGGTGAAGTTCGGTGCGCTCATCTCGAATTTGACACTCCGTTTGGATGTTTGTAAACAGAAAAGCACGTGGTGCTTTTCTGTTTACATTCAGGAGTTTGACAGCTCTTGCGTGATTTTCGCGCATGCAACGCAGGACCGTCAGTGTGGCATGCGTTGTTTTCACGCACCCATTGAAGTCAATGGGTGCGTGTTGCGTGAAAAACGCAAGAATATAGAACATGTCGTGAGTTTTACGCAACGCACTCACGCAGCGCAAAATTCACGCATCGTCTAAACAGCCCCATAGACTATTATAGGTGCGTACGACACGCGTGAAAAGCACGCGCGTCGCACGCGCGTATAATACGCTCGTGTAAATGAGGCCTTAGACTATGGAGCAATGAAAGAAGAGGGCCTGATCTGATGAATAAAGTTTTATTTTAGTTTATGTGGATGGCCGGGTGCATGTGTGTCGCTTACCTGGGGAAGAGATGGCACTAGGCTAAATTATGTGAAGAAGACAAGCCTGCGGAGGCAGTGTGATGCTCTGCGCAACGTGCAGGGAAACGTGGATTTTACTTTGTTTACTTGAAACATACCAGCTATCTAAACATTGTTCCAGACCAAGTACACCCCTTCAAGTCAACAGTATTCCTTAATGGCAGTGACAGCTTTCACCAGCATTATGTGCCCTGCCACAATGCAAAAATTATTCAGAAATGTTTTGAGGAACATGGCCCCCAAATTGTCCAGATCTCAATATGATTAAGCAGCTGTGGGATTTGCTGGAAAAACAAATCTAATCCATGGAGGCCCCACCTCGAAGTTTACAGTACTTTTAAAGATTCAGTTTAATGTCTTGGTGCCAGAAACCACAGGACACCTTCAGAGGTCTTGTTGAGTCCATGCTTCAAGGAGTTAGGGTATGTTCACACGCTAGCAGGCTTTTACGGCTGAAATGACAGCCTGTTTTCAGAAGAAAACAGCTGCCTCGTTTCAGCCGTAAATGCTCCTCCTCGTAATATACGAGGCGTCTGTGACGCTCGTATATCTTGAGCTGCTCTTCATTGAGTTCAATGAAGAACAGCTCAAATTACGTTGCAAAGAAGTGCCCTGCACTTCTTTGCCGAGGCAGTCAGTTTACGCGTCGTCGTTTGACAGCTGTCAAACGACGAATAGTAGATTACAGGTCGTCTGCACAATACGTCGGCAAACCCATTCAAATGAATGGGCAGATGTTTGCCGACGTATTGCAGCCCTATTTTCAGACGTAAAACGAGGCATAATACGCCTCGTTTACGTCTGAAAATAGGTCGTGTGAACCCAGCCTTAGAGCTGTTTGGCAGAACAATGGGAACCTACACAATATTAGACAGGTGTTTTTAATGTTATGGCTGAATGGTGTTTATACTTAGTACAAGGATTTTTCTATTAGGGTAAGGCCACACAGAGCGGCCCTGACACGGTCGCAACGCGGCTAACAACCACGTCGGCACCATGTTCGGTGTGGCTGTCAAACAGCCTGTTAGCGGCCGCACGTTAACGCTGGTAAACCATCCCTTCATCTGCAAAATCATGCGGTTATGAATTAATACACCCTTTATGGCCGCACAATTTTGCAAATTACAACAACTTACCCCCTATTCATTATCTATGGCAGCATCGGAAAAAGCCAAACAAAAAAAATAAAACAAAAAAACATGGCTATTGGTGGGGTGGTAGCCCTGTCTTTTTTTCCATTTTGTGAGTTGCATATTACAAATAATCTTTTGTGTTGTATTCACTATTGTTATATATTACTAACCATATAGCAAACACACAAACATGTTAGGCTGGATTCACACGAGCATGTTCGGTCCGTAAAGGACAGAACGTATTTCGGCCGCAAGTCCCGGACCGAACACACTGCAGGGAGCCGGGCTCCTTGCATCATAGTTAAGTACGACGCTAGGAGTCCCTGCCTCGCTGCGGGACAACTGTCCCGTACTGTAATCATGCAACTTTTTTTTTTTTTTTTTTAAAGAAATGTTTATAATAAAAATCTGATTTATATAATATGTAATTCTCTGATTATGCGTTACCTTTAATGAAGACGTAATACATCAAATATAGAAGTACACATATGTATATAAATGGTTGCACATAATATCAAGGTTACAGTAAGGCCCTATTCCCACGACAGGATTTCCCGACCGTGTGTCAGTCGTTCAAAAAACAGCCATCACACGGCCGAAGTAGGAACAATAGACGCAAAATGGGGCTATTCACACGACCGATTTTTTGGACGGCCTGGACCGTCAAAAAAATGGGACATACCCTATTTTTGGCCGTTCTCCCGGCCGCCCAGCTCCCATAGAAATCTATGGGGCTGGGTAATACACAGCCATCGATCGAATGTGTTACGAGTGACGGCCGTGTCTTCCGTCGCTCGCTCTCGAGGAGGAGGAGGAGGGTATTTTTTTGCTCCCTGTAGGAGCGGATTCCCCAATCCCCAGCCATAGCTTCAGGATTCCGTTCCAGGAGAAGTCCCTGACTTCACTGTCCATATATAGACACAAATTAACACCTATATAAGAAATCACACATGAACCATTAATAGCGAAAAATAGACAATATTTTATTGAAAGACAAAATCATTAAAAATAGGTACATTGGCAGTAACATTACACATAGAAAAAAGGATCCCCACATAGGTCGGGTCCCACAGCCTCTATAGTAAAGTGCAAATAGTGCATGCAAAGACTAGTACATAAGTAATACGATGAATATGGATAGAAACCATCCAAAGCACAGTAATATAAAAAAAAAAAAAAAACAGACAGCAGACAGGTACAATTAAGGAGGCATACAGACCAGAACTATGGGGGGATAACCCCAACACATGTTTCACACATATCTTCTTCCGGGGGTATACCAAGGAGCACAGATATGTGGGTATATAAAGCACAACCCACCAATGAATGGCTAAAACATACAGCTGGTAACAAACAGCAATTTACCTTTAAGGTCCTACATGATATAATCCCATTTAGACACGGAAGAAAGGAAAGGAGCATACGAGCCTATACAATAAAATATATCTTTATTAACACTTAAATACACGCAATGTAATTAAAACAGGTACAAAAGGACAGGAGGACACTATTGCAATTACAGTGAAAAAGGCACGTAGTGGCAGACTGTATAGTAATACAAGTAGTTATCAGCCATTTATGGGTAAGAGACTCTTTCTGTAATAGAGGACAAAACTTTTTGGCTTTATTTGCTTTTTTAGTGATCTATTTATTCTTTAGCATACTAATTTTTACAGTACATCCCTCATGACAGCACTACAGGAGGTTGCCCTATTGACCTCTGTAGGGACAGGAAGACAGAGAGGTTAAAAGGCCCCTCCCACCACCCCTTGCCAGTGTTTTTCAATTACTACACCAGGATGGATGCAACCCTATTTTATTTCTAGGGATAATAACTGACATGTTCATTGCACAAATCAGAATTCAATAAGGGAGGGAATGTAAGAGTGCTGTCATGATGGATTCCTGGAAATACAATTACCGGTAGGTCTAATTCCTATTTTCCAGTACATCCCTCATGACAGCACTACAGGAGCAATACCAGATTATAATGCTCAGGGCGGGACTACGGATTGGAGGACTTTCCGTCCAAAACTTAAATCCGTATCGGACAGAACATCGAGCCTATAATGTTTGCAAAATGTATGATGGCTTGACCAAGTGGCAGCTCTGCAGATTTGGTCCATAGAGGCTTCTCTTCTTTCTGCCCAGGATGCCGAAACTGCCCTCGTTGAATGGGCTCTGATGCCTTGTGGGGCACATAGTCCTTGGGACTTGTAGGCTTCTTGTATGGTGGTTTTTACCCATCTCGCTAGAGAGCCTTTTGAGGCTTTCTTTCCTCTATTCTTTCCCCCAAACAGGACAAATAGATTTTTATCTTGTCTCCAGGAGGAGGTTCTATCCAGATACTGAAGAATTGTTCGCCTGACATCCAGGCAATGGAATTTTTCTTCTTGTTGGTTTTTTGGATCTGGATAAAAGGAAGGTAGAATTATTTCTTGTTCTCTATGGAAAGCAGTAGATACCTTTGGAATAAAGGAGGGATCCAGCTTTAGGATGATCTTATCCTCTTGTACTTTTAGGTACGGTTCTATGACTGACAGAGATTGGATTTCTCCAATCCTTCTTGCTGAAGTAATAGCGACTAAGAATGCAGCTTTTAGAGTTAAAAAGTGCATACTAATTGTGTCGAGCGGCTCAAAGGGGGGCTCACAAAGAGTCGTTAACACCACATTCAAATCCCAGGTAGGAACGGATTTCTTTAGGGAAGGTTTCAGTTTAGAGACCGCTTGAGTGAATCTTCTGATCCACCGATGTTCAGCCAGGGGAGTATTAAAAAAATTTCCTAAGGCTGAAATCTGTACTTTTAAGGTACTAGGACTAAGCCCTTTTTTGAATCCCGATTGTAAAAAATCTAGGATTTTCGCAATGTTGGGAGAAAAGGGGTCTGGTGCTAGGTCTCCATACCAGGAACAGAATTTCTTCCAAATTTTTTGATAGATTTTTGAGGTAACTTCTTTATGACTTGATAAGATAGTTGAAATTACCTCATCTGACAGACCGTGGTTCCTCAAGATCTGCCTTTCAGGATCCAGGCTGATAATTTCAGAGTTTCTATTCCCTGAAAGAATAAGGGACCCTGGGAGAGAAGATTCTTTCTGACTGGGAGCATGATAGGGTCTTCCAACGCTAGGTATTTTACGATTGGAAACCAACTTCTTTTTGGCCAATAGGGAAGAATAATGGTGAGCTTTGTCAAATCTTCCTGGATTTTTCTTAATACCATTGGTATTAGAGGAAACGGAGGAAAGGCATAGGCCAGATCCATGCCCCAGGGTTGGGACAATGCATCTACTCCCAATGGGTTGTCCCTGAGATTTAGGGAGAAGAATGTCTCTACCTGGGAGTTTTTCCTCGTGGCAAACAGGTCTATTTGTGGATAACCCCACCTTCGGGTTAAGGACAGAAAGACTTCCCTGTTTAGGGACCATTCTCCAGGGTCTACTTTTTCCCCGACTCAGGAAATCTGCTGATAGGTTCTCTGAGCCTTTTAGGTGGACTGCAGAGACTGATAGGACATTTTCTTCTGCCCAACTGAAAATTTGTGTAGAGAGGGCCTGAAGAAGCGTGTGTCTTGTTCCCCCTTGATGGCGAAGAAAGGACACCGCTGTCGTGTTGTCCGATAAAATTCTTATATGCTTCCCTTTTATGATGGGTGAAGCTCTTATAAGTGTCTCCCATACGGCTTTTAGTTCTCTGAAGTTTGAGTACATCGTCTTTACCCCCAGCCGTGTTTGCTGGCATCTGTGGTAATCACTACATAAGGCGAAGTTCTCCAGGGGACTCCCTTGTCTATGTTGTTTGAGCAGAGCCACCACAGGAGGGATGATTTCACAGTCTCGGAAATTTGAATTCTTGAATTCATGGAGTTCTGTTTTCGATCCCACTGGGACAAGATCAGATTCTGTAAGGGTCTGGAGTGAAATTGGCTCCATGGAATAGATTGGATGCAAGACGTCATCATTCCCAACATCCGCATACATTCCCTTATGGAACAGGCGTCTTTCCCCCAAAATTTCCTTACTTTTGCCAGTAGGAGTATTTGTTTCTCTCTTGGGAGGAAGGAATGTTGAAGGGAGGAGTCTAGCAGTACTCCTAAGAAGACCTTCTGTTTTTGGGGAGGAAGACTCGACTTCTGAAAGTTGATTATCCATCCCAATTCCTGTAGTAGGGAAAGAACCTGTGACCGGTGACTGTCTAAGATAGACGGAGTATCTGCCGTCAACAAGAAGTCGTCTAGATATGGTATAATTACTATACCCTGACTTCTTATGAATGCCATGATCTCTGCCATAATTTTTGTAAAAATTCTGGGGGCGGAGGAAATGCCGAAAGGGAGGCAGACGAACTGGAAGTGGAGAATGGAAGGACCGTCCTGAATTGCGAATCTGAGGAATCTCTGGTACGCGGGGTGGATAGGAACGTGATAATATGCATCCTTTAAATCGATCGTACACATTGATGCCTCTTCCCTTATTAGAGGAATAGTCGATCTGATAGACTCCATCTTGAATTTTCGATATATCACCCATTTGTTTAGGACCTTCAAGTTGATTATTGTCCTGTAGGAACCGTTTGGTTTTTTGACTAGGAAGATTTTTGAATAGTGGCCTTTGCATATTTCGTTGTGGGGAACTGGAGAAATGGCTCTCAATTTGAGTCGTTTCTGGACGTCCTGGATAAGGATCTGATGAAGGTCTTTTGCTTGGTACTGGGTTATTAGAAATTTCTCTGGAGGAATGGAGGAAAATTCTATTTTGTACCCTTCTTCTATGATCTTTAGAACCCAGGGGTTCTGGGTTATTCTCGACCATTTGGGATTAAATTGTAGGAGTCTTCCTCCTATGCTCTTGGCGTCATTGCTTTGAGGGCTGGAATGAATTATTTGGGTTAAGGAGATATCCTCTACACCTTTTTCCTTTGGGGTAACTCCAGCGACCGGACTTCGCTTTCCCGCTGTAGTTCTGTAAGGTAGGATCCCTCTGTTGGCGAAACCTCCCAAACTGAGGGGGTTTCTTTGGTTTCTCTTCAGGAAACCCCTTTTTTCCTATCTGCTGCATTCTCCAGCATGTTATCGAGGAGAGGACCGAACATTAGAGACCCTGTAAACGGGATAGAACACAATTTGTTCTTGGACTTCGTATCTCCTGACCACATTTTGAGCCATAATGCTCTTCTAGCAGCATTCGAGAGAGCCCCATTCCTGGCAGCAAATCTAATAGATTCCGCTGAAGCGTCTACCAAGAATCCGGTTGCCATTTTTAGTAAGGGTAGAGATTCTAATAGATCTTGTCGTGATGTCTTCATCATCAAATGGGTCTCCAGCTGGTTTAACCATATAAACATTGCTCTTGCTACTGATGTGGCCGCGATATTAGTCGAGATCAAAGCAGAGGAAGATTCCCACGCTCTTTTCAGTAGCCCGTCTGCCTTTCGGTCCGTGGGGTCCTTCGACTGAGAGGAATCTTCAAATGGGATTGCGTTTTTTTTAGCAACGCTGGCTACTGGGACATCTACTTTTGGGATCTCATCCCAAGGTTTAGTGTCTACTGGATCAAAGAGAAGTCTGTTTTTAAAATCTCTTCTAATGAAGAGCCTTTTTTCCGAATCTTCCCATTCAGTTGTCACCATTCTTTTGAGGTTTTCGTTTACCGGAAAAACCTTTGTTTTCTTTTCCGTTAGACCTCCAAACATCTCATCCTGGATGGTATGTGGTTGGTCTTCTTCGGGAATATCCATGGTTTCTCGTATTGCTTGAATTAAGGTATCAGACATCTCGGAAGAGAAGACATTTTTTTTATCTTGAGTGGAAGAAGTTGAAGGCAAGAGTTCCTCTCCTTCTTCTAACTCACCCTCTGATAGGTAATAACACTCCTGCTCCGAGTCAGACCCCTGAGAGGGGGGACAATATTTTTGATCCACTTCCATCCGTGGTCTTTTTGCACGGGAATGGGAGGGAGTTTCTTGAGGAGGGGTGAGGGAGGCTACTGACTGACCCACTTCTTCACGAATCATAGCCCTAAGTTCGGACATGAACGATGGTTGTTCCTCCTTTAGTATTTTTGCAATACAATCCTGACACAATTGTTTCCTATGTGATTCTGGCAATTTTTTTGCACAAGTTGCACATTTTTTAACCTTCTTTTTATCAGTTTGTCTCTGAGAGGAATCTTTATCCTAGAGAAAACAGAAGGTAGGTAAAGTGTGGTGTACATACATAAGTCATAACCCTTACCCCAAGGGTGAGACTCACGTGACCCTGGGACATATCTGGAGTTCCATCAGGACGAGGAAGTTCCATACCGCGACAGGTAGCAGGCAATGCAATATGCTATCCACGAAAATAATCCAAGTTAGAGTTATCAGCTCTAACTACATACCTGTGCGTGTCCCTTTAAATGCGGTCGTTTTGAATTTCCCGCCTTCCAAGATGGCCGTGGACCGGAAGTAGCCCGACGTCATTTCCGGTCGGCTATTCGTCTTTCCTTGTAGTGCAGCCGCCATAGCCGGCGACTGAGGCTTGCTATGCGGTGCAGCGAGGATCCCTGCCGGTGCGTCCACATCTATGGAGCTGCTGGTCCCCGCCTGGTCCGCGGCCAGGCCAAAGCCTGCTTGGGAATCCCCAGCCCCCACACACTACCCGAACCCTGCCTAGGATTCCTCCGGTAGGTGTCTCAGGGTGGGAGCTAAGGGAGGGGTGTTAGCCTGGGCTTTAGGGGGAAGAGAAGGGGGACTGCACGGACCCCCCGATCTTGCCCCCTGCCCGAGTTTCTTTTCCTGCTCAATACAGGAGCGACGTCTCTCTGCTCCTGACCCTGTGGGGACAGGAAGAACACTGGAAAGGGGTGGTGGGAGGGGCCTTTTAACCTATCTGTCTTTCTGTCCCTACAGAGGTCAATAGGGCAACCTCCTGTAGTGCTGTCATGAGGGATGTACTGGAAAAATTAGTATGCTAAAGAATAAATAGATCACTAAAAAAGCAAATAAAACCAAAAAGTTTTGTCCTCTATTACAGAAAGAGTCTCTTACCCATAAATGGCTGATAATACAGTCTGGCAATCGTGCACAGGACCCCAACGCGCGTTTCACAGTTGTGCTTCCTCAAGGGGTTTGTAGTGTCAAGTAAGCTGCTGCCTTAAATACACAAGATAGCAGCTGATATGGGTGTTTGTTAAATGCCAGGAGTTTGTTGGCGCCCATCTCACGTCAAAACCGGAAGTGTGGCAAGCCCCACTTCCAGCCCCCAGCGCCATAGCGCACACTCAGGATCCCCGACGCGTACAGGGATCCCGGGCATGCGCAGCGCTCTATAGAGGCGTGGACCGGGCCAACCACAGATCAGTGACGTACAGAGGAGGCGCGCTCCTCATTGGGCATTGAGCAAACAGGAATACACGGAGGTGAGTGTTAGCATGTGACATACATAATGGTCCACAATGAGTGCGGATATACAGAAGTTATCCTTATATTTAAAAGAGTCCTATTAAAAAAGACATCTTATCACAGAGTGCGTGCCAGGAAACAAAAGACATCTATATTATTAAAGTCCAATATAACAATGTGTAATGCACGCCAGAGAATATATTAAGGCGATCTTTAATATCAAAAAAGTGAGAAAAAATAAATAAATATAAAAACAAAAAACAAAAAAACAAAAAAAACAACAACATATAATATGACTAATACCGCGGTACAAGACCGCAAGATTAGATAAGGGGAGAAAATAAACTCCCAAGGACGAACAAAGTGCATAAAAATGTATAGAAAAAACACATTTGATAGAGCAAGGGTACACTGTATGAGTACCCCAAAAGTGATACTGCATGTTCCATGTCGTCATAAACTTAGTATGAATACCGATCATGGAACATGAATTGTGTAAAAAACACACACAAAAGTGATGCTAAAAGTATAAAAATATATAATAAGACAATGTATACATAATTTTAAAAAAAAGGATAATTATCAAGCAACAGCATATAAAGGTACATATATCATGTACATATATATATGTATGCATCTTCTCACGATACTTCAGGTGTATTCCAGTTTTGCGATTCATACATTTGTTCAAGGGAGGATATAAATGATGCATAAAACACCTATGTACCATAAACAAAAGACACAAAGTTAAAAGAATTATAAAAACATATGGAGGTAGGGTATGTGTTAGTGAAACTAAGTACATTAAGAAAAGAGGCGAAATTAAGTTGTTCATTAAGGCCATTTGGAGTCAGGGATCCCAATTTGACGATCCACATACACTCTTTTTGGGCCAGAATCTTCTTCAAATTGCCCCCTCTGATGCCGCAATGAATACGTTCTATTCCGCGAATTCTGAGGCTGGGTTCACACGACCTATTTTCAGGCTTAAACGAGGCGTATTATGCCTCGTTTTATGCCTGAAAATAGTGCTACAATACGTCGGCAAACATCTGCCCATTCATTTGAATGGGTTTGCCGACGTACTGTGCAGACGACCTGTAATTTACGCGACGTCGTTTGACAGCTGTCAAACGACGACGCGTAAATTGACTGCCTCGGCAAAGAAGTGCAGGGCACTTCTTTGCAACGTAATTTGAGCCGTTCTTCATTGAACTCAATGAAGAGCAGCTCAAGATTTACGAGCGTCACAGACGCCTCGTATATTACGAGGAGGAGCATTTACGGCTGAAACGACGCAGCTGTTTTCTTCTGATAACAGTGTGTAATTTCAGCCGTAAATGTCTGCTATCGTGTGAACATACCCTAAGGCTGGGTTCACACGACCACATTAGCGTCCGTAATGGACGGACGTATTTCGGCCGGAAGTCCCGGACCGAACTCAGTGCAGGGAGCCGGGCTCCTAGCATCATAGTTATGTACGATGCTAGGAGTCCCCGCCTCTCCGTGGAACTACTGTCCCGTACTGAAAACATGATTACAGTATGGGACAGCTGTCCTGCAGCGAGGCGGGGACTCCTAGCATCGTACATAACTATGATGCTAGGAGCCCGGCTCCCTGCACTGAGTTCGGTCCGGGACTTCCGGCCGAAATACGTCCGTCCATTACGGACGTTAATGTGGTCGTGTGAACCCAGCCTAAGGGAGTTTGGATTACATCCATGGTACTGTTTAAAATGTCTTGGCAGTGTTTTGAGTAGTTTGGAATCGCTGATTGCATTAGCTCCAGCGATATCACAAACATGCTCTCTGGTGCGTATCCTCAGCTGTCTAGAGGTCAGACCCACGTAGATTTTGGGACAACCACAGAGTGCATAGTATACTACGTGTGTAGTACTACAGGAGATGTAATCCCTAATCTTGAAGGTTCGTGTTCCATCTGCTGTTGCAAAGTCACTTGCTCTGCTGATTTTGGAACAAGCCCTGCGTCACCACATGGGTAGCATCCAACTTTGGGTTCTCTAGTCCCTTTCCTTTCTTCCGTGTCTAAATGCTTATATAGGAGTGCCTTTATTGTTACCCGGGGAGCATGCTTTACCTTATAGCAGCTAGCCCCTCCCTTTGAAAAATGCTGTAGGAGTCTTTTGTTTATATGATATAATCCCATTAGTAGATACCTCCCAAGTATTATCACATGGAAACAAGGGGGTGTCGATCTGTGAGTTTGTTCACAGAACAAAACTCAGGTGCAGCTAACCACAATTGTGGTAACGCGGGCGCCGAGTCGCGGTGGGCGGGGCTCTCTGAGCTGAAGTTGGTATTCGCGCCCTTTCTCTCTCCCGCGCCTCGGGCCGCAGCACCAGTGAAATAAGTGGTGCTTGTAGGATACACTGTTCTCTGTCCCCTGGGATGTTATGTGGTGTACCCCGAATAAGGATGTTCCAGGAGACAGGGTTCAATAAACTTTCACAGTAGTTTTACTGGGCACATATGCTTGGTGGTTACTTTTGTTACAGAGGCAGGGCCGCCATCAGGAATTTCAGGGCCCCCTACAGCTAAATTTTCTGGGCCCCCCTACCGTGGCACCGCCTGTTAACGGTACTCCGTCCAGCACTATATCATGGTACCCAGGGCCGCCATCAGGGGGGGTATTAGGGGTACTGATGTGAGAGGCCCGGCCAAACCTAATTGAGAGGGGGGCCCGGCAAACTACCGCGACTTGCCTTTGGTAGAAAAAAAACAGGCCCCTGCAATGGGGCCTGTTTTTTTCACCAAAAGAATGTCATGAGCTGCGGACCCCCTTTCAATTAGGTTTGGCTGGGCCTCTCACATCAGTACCCCTAATACCCCCCCTGATGGCGGCCCTGGGTAGCATGGGGGTCGTCATGGGGGCCGTCAAACACCGCCGCCCGTGCGACCGATCGCGCACACCCGAAAACTCCCGCGCATTCGCACCGGCGACCGCCTGGAACCGCGCACCGAATTTTGAGGCAGATTTTGACCTGCCCACACTATCTTGCCGCGTTTTTTGCCTGCGGCGATTGAGGACAGCAGACAAAAAACGCAGCGAAAAATGCATTTTCTGCCTCCCATTGATTTCGATGGGAGGTCAGAGGCGGAACCGCGGCAAGAAAGGACGTGCTGCTTTTTCTTTTTTCCGCGACTGGCTCCCATTGATTTCAGATTAAATCAATGGGAGGCGGTTTTGGAAGTTCTTTGGTGCTGATTCTGACGCAGTGTCCGAGTCAATATCAAGGCCCAAAAACTCTGTGAACTGGGCCTTATTGTTAGGGCTTATTCAGACGAACGTGTAATACGTCCGTGCAACGTGTGTGATTTTCACACGCCTCGCACGGACTTATGTTACTCTATGGGGCCGTTCAGACTGTCCGTGATTTTCACGCAGCGTGTGTCCGCTGCATAAAACTCACGACATGTCCGATATTTGTGCATTGTTCACGCATCACGCACCCATTGAAGTCAATGGGTGCGTGAAAATCCCGCCCAGCACTTCCGCAGCCGTATAAACTATGAATGAAAACAGAAAAGCACCACGTGCTACAAACATACAAACAGAGTGTCATAATGATGGCGGCTGCGTGAAAATCACGCAGCCGCGCATCATACGCTGCTGACACACGGAGCTGTTATGGACCTTTTGCATGCGCAAAACGGCACGTTTTTGCGCGCGCAAAAAGCACACGCTCGTGTAAATCCGGCCTTAGGGTAGGAACACACTAGGCATGAGCACATTTTATTGTGGATAATCCGCAGCGTATCACAGTCGCAGCAGAGTGGATGAGGTTTGAACAAATCTCATCCACACGCTGCAAAAAAAATTGACCTGCAGTGTGGCTTTTGGCTTTTTAAGCCGCAGCATGTCAATTTATGCTGCAGAATCGCTGCTCCTCTGTTGCGGAAATGCTGCGGTTCTGCCGCAAAAATCACAAATGAGAAAAAAAAGGTACTTTTTTAAATTGATAAAAAAGTTTAGACTTGCCCCGGCCGTAGTCCTGGTGACGCGATCCTCTATTCTTAGCGCAGCTCGGCCTCCTGTCATGACGTTTCATCCCATGTGACTGCTGCAGCGGTCACATGGTCTACAGCGTCATCCCAGGAGGCGGGGCTACGTTCAGAAGAGAGAGATGCGTCACCAGGACTACGGCCGGGGTAAGTCTAAACTTTTTTTTCCTTGCAGGATTCCCGCAGCGGACATGCCTCACGAAACCTGCGCCACTATTTGGTGCGGTTTTGCTGGCAGAATTCCCTGCGGCTACTGGGGCGGATAAGCTGTGTAGTTTTACTCACCATATCCGGCTAGTGTGTCCCTTATGATGTCGCTCCTGGAGCTGCTGCCTGTCTCTAAATAGGAAATTGGTCCAGTAGAATTTGGAATTATTTTTTTTTGTGAACCAGCTTAAAAAAATACAAAACTTTTGTGTTAGGGCCTGTTCACATCACCGTTCGCTTCCGTCCGGGGTTCCGTCTGAGGTTTCTGTCGGGTGAACCCCGCAACGGAAAGTGAAACTGACAGCACAGCTTCCGTTTCTGTCACCATTAGCGCAGTCGACTGCGCTATTGATTCCGTCCGAAAACCAGCCGGAATGGTGACGAACGGAAACCATTAGCGATGTTTCCGTCACCATTGAGATCAATGGTGACGGAAACGGAAGCTGCGCTGTCACTTTCACTTTCCGTTGCGGGGTTCACCCGACAGAAACCTCAGACGGAACCCCGGAACGGAAGCGAACGGTGATGTGAACAGGCCCTAACACAAAAGTTTTGTATTTTTTTAAGCTGGTTCACAAAAAAAAATAATTCCAAATTCTACTGGACCAACTGCCTATTTAGAGACCGGCAGCAGCTCCAGGAGCGACATCATAAGGAAACACTAGGCGAATATGCTGAGTAAAACGACACAGCTTATCCGCCCCTGTAGCCGCAGGGAATTCTGCCCGCAAAACCGCACCAAATAGTGGCGCAGGTTTCGTGAGGCATGTCCGCTGCGGGAATCCTGCAGGGAAAAAAAAGTTTAGACTTACCCCGGCCGTAGTCCTGGTGACGCATCTCTCTCTTCTGAACGTAGCCCCGCCTCCTGGGATGACGCTGTAGACCATGTGACCGCTGCAGCAGTCACATGGGATGAAACGTCATGACAGGAGGCCGGGCTGCGCTAAGAATAGAGGATCGCGTCACCAGGACTACGGCCGGGGCAAGTCTAAACTTTTTTATCAATTTAAAAAAGTGCCTTTTTTTTTCTCATGTGTGATTTTTGCGGCAGAACCGCAGCATTTCCGCAACAGAGGAGCAGCGATTCTGCAGCATAAATTGACATGCTGCGGCTTAAAAAGCCACACTGCAGGTCAATTTTTTTTGCAGCGTGTGAATGAGATTTGTTCAAACCTCATCCACTCTGCTGCGACTGTGATACGCTGCGGATTATCCACAATAAAATCTGTTGCATAAAATCTGCAGTGTTCACGCCTAGTGTGTTCCTACCCTAAGGCCGGATTCACACGAGCGGGTGCTTTTTGCGCGCGCAAAAAACGTGGCATTTTGCGCATGCAAAAGGTCCATAACAGCTCCGTGTGTCAGCAGCGTATGATGCGCGGCTGCGTGATTTTCGCGCAGCCGCCATCATTATGACACTCTGTTTGTATGTTTGTAGCACGTGGTGCTTTTCTGTTTTCATTCATCGTTTTTACTGCTGCGGAAGTGCTGGGCGTGATTTTCACGCACCCATTGACTTCAATGGGTGCGTGATGCGCGAACAATGCACAAATATCGGACATGTCGTGAGTTTTACGCAGCGGACACACGCTGCATGAAAATCACTGACAGTCCGCACGGCCCCATAGAGTAACATAGGTCCGTGCGAGGCGCTTGAAAATCACGTGCGTTGCACGGATGTATTACACGTTCGTCTGAATAAGCCCTAACAATAAGGCCCAGTTCACAGAGTTTTTGGGCCTTGATATTGACTCGGACACTGCGTCAGAATCAGCACCAAAGAACTTCCAAAACCGCCTCCCATTGATTTAATCTGAAATCAATGGGAGCCAGTCGCGGAAAAAAGAAAAAGCAGCACCTCCTTTCTTGCCGCGGTTCCGCCTCTGACCTCCCATCGAAATCAATGGGAGGCAGAAAATGCATTTTTCGCTGTGTTTTTTGTCTGCTGTCGTCAATCGCCGCGGGCAAAAAACGTAGCAAAAAAACGCGGCAAGATAGGTCAAAATCTGCCTCAAAATTCTTTAAGGAATTTTGAGGCAGATTTTTTTCTGCCTGCAAAATACTTTGTGTGAACAGGGCCATACAGAAACAGCACTTTGACACACTTTACACACCGTGTCAGAAGAGCTGCTGCTCCCACTCCAGTCCTCTTCAGGCGATGTCTTCCAGGCGAGGTCTTCGGTCCAGACATCCAGTCCTTCACCTCCAGCCAGGCTCCAGGTAAGTTGGGTCCATGTGTGTCCGCGGTTGCGCGCGCGCGTTTCGTTCGCGGGTGCGCGCGCGCGCTACGTTCGCGGGTGCGGGCGTGCTATCGAGGCTGCGAGCGTGCGTGCTGTTGCTTCTGCGAGCGCCCGTGCTGTCGCGGTTGCGCGCTTTTGCCGGGTGCGCGCGCGCGGTCGCGAGTTTGCGGGTGCGCGTGATTGGTCGGCGGTGTTTGACGGCCCCCATGAGTGGGGGGCCTGCAGCTCACGACATTCATTTGGTGAAAAAAACGGGCCCATTTGCAGGGGCCCGTTTTTTTCTACCAGAGGCAAGTCGCAGCAGTGGCCGGGCCCCCCTTTCAATTAGGTTTGGCCGGGCCCCTCACACCAGTACCCCTAATACCCCCCTGATGGCGGCCCTGTACAGAGGCAATGTCTTTAAGTAGAATAAACATATCACAGGGTATTGCAAATGGTGGTTCCTGCTTCACCTCCCTGACTCTGTCTGTAATTCCTCCAAGTGTGCTGTGAGGTCTGCTCCTCTTTCTTCTCTATACTGTGCTGGAAGGTGAGCTGCTGACTGTCCCAATCCAGTTGCACTATCACAGAGGAATGGTGTCCCTTGGGGATTCTAGGCTGTGTGCAAGCTCCTTGCTTTGCTCTAGGCACTCTCAGTAGTGTCCAAGCTCCCTGTCTGGCTTCTGTGCCACATGCAACACACACTGACCTGCACTCCTTTTACTTCCACATGGCTGTAGCTGATCCTCTCACAGAATTCCTCTCAGTTCCACATGTCTGCTGCAGCATCTCACTGAATCCAACTACAGACACTGACTTGTCTGCTCTCCTCTGCCTGCACGCTGCTGCACACTTCTCCTCACTTCTGCATTGCGCTGCTCCACACACTTTACTGGGTGAGGTTCCTTCCTGTGTCCTCAGCTAGCTACACCCCTCTCCTCTCTCTGGAGAATACATCTTAAAGTGAATGTGTTGCCAGAAAAACATGTTTGTTTTTTTTTAGTTAAACAGTTAGTGTATAGGTGATTAAACATTGTTCTAATTTTTTTTATTTTTTCCACGAGTCAGGAAATATTATAAATTGGATTCAATTTATAATATTTCCCAGCACTGGTCACTAGATGGAGCAATTCCCAAAATTGCAGCATTGCATGTGGTAAAGCAACTACATTGCTTTATGCTGCAAAATCGGGAAAAAATCCCTCGCTCTAGTGAGCTCTCAGAATCCCCCTCTCCTTTATCCTGGCTAGTGCCGGGAGAAACGAGGGGTTTGAACGGTCTAACCTCCTACACTGTGTGTCGCCATTTTTTGAGCTAACACACAGTGTAGAATGTTTACATACACTAGTAAAACACACTGAAACACGCACATACATAGAAATCACTTACCTGCTCCAGTCGCCGCCGCTCCCTCCGGTCTGTCCGCTCCGTCTGCTGCCGCTGCTCCATGTGCACGAGTCCGGAAGCCGCGACCGGAAGTAGTAATCTTACTGCCCGGCCGCGACTTCCGGTCCACAGGAAAATGGCGCCGGACGGCGCGCATTTCAAATCGGACTGTGTGGGAGCGGCGCATGCGCCGTTCCCACACACACGGCGTACATTTAAGTGGATGGAACGGGCCCCGTTCGCAGTCCCTATGGTACTGGAGCTGCCGTATTCCATGTCTGTATGTGTCGTTAATCGACACATACAGAAATGGAAAAAAAAATGGCAGCCCCCATAGGGAAGAAAAAGTGTAAAAATAGAAAAAAGTAACACACAAATACACAAATAAATATAAACGTTTTTAATAAAACCCTAACATAAAACTGATATTAAAAAAAAAATGTTGGTGACACTGTTCCTTTAAAGAGGCTCTGTCACCAGATTTTGCAACCCCTATCTCCTATTGCAGCAGATAGGCGCTGCAATGTAGATAAGAGTAAAGTTTTTTTTTTCAAAAACAAGCATTTTTGGCCAAGTTATGACCATTTTTATATTTATGCAAATGAGGCTTTCTTAAAGGGAATGTGTTGACAGAAAAACATGTTTTTTTAAAAAAAATGAAACATTTAGTGTGTGGGTGATTAAACATTGTTCAAATTTTTTTTATTTTTTTGCACGAGTCCAGGAAATATTATAAATTATTTCTAATTTATAATACTACCCATTTTTGGTCACTAGATGGAGCTGTTCCCAAAATTGCAGCATTGCAACGTTGGGTTAAAAGCCCTCGCTCTAGTGAGCTCTCAGCATTCCCCCCTCCTTTATCCTGGCTAGTGCCGGGATAAACGAGGGGTTTGAACGATGTAACCTCCTACACTGTGTGTCGCCATTTTTTGAGCTAACCCACAGTGTAGTAGGTTTACATACAGTAGTAAACACACACAAACACGAACATACATTGAAATCTCTTACCTGCTCCTGCCGCCGCGGCTCCCTCCGGCCCGTCCGCTCCGTTTGCTGCCGCTGGTGCAAGTGCACAAATCCGGAAGCCGCGACCGGGAGTAGTAATATTACTGTCCGGCCGCGACTTCTGGTCCACAGGAAAATGGCGCCGGACGGCGCCAATTTCGAATAGGACTGTGTGGGAGCGGCGCATGCGCAGTTCCCACACAGACGCCGTACACTGCAGTCAATGGGACGGGAGCCGTTCGCAGTCCCTATGGGACTGTGGCTGCCGTATTCCATGTCTGTATGTGTCGTTAATCGACACACACAGAAATGGAACAAAAAATGGCAGCCCCCATAGGGAAGAAAAAGTGTAAAAATAATAAAAAGTAAAACACAAACACACAAATAAATATAAACGTTTTTAATAAAGCACTAACATCTTGAACATATGAAACATTTTTTGGGGGATGACACTGTTCCTTTAAGTACAAGTGGGCGTGTATTGTGTATGTACATCTGGCCGTTTTTACTTCTTTTACTAGCTGGGCGTTGTGAATAGAAGTGTATGATGCTGACGAATCAGCATCATCCACTTCTCTTCGTTAACACCCAGCTTCTGGCAGTGCACAGACACACAGCGTGTTCTCGAGAGATCACGCTGTGACGTCACTTCCTGCCCCAGGTCCTGCATTGTGTCGGACGAGCGAGGACACATCGGCACCAGGCAACAGAGGCTACATCGACTTACCTGCAAACGCCGATGCTGCTGCAGAATCAACTGTTGCAGGTAAGTCGATGTAGCCCCTGTCGCCTGGTGCCGATGTAGGGAAGTGAATTCAGTACCAACCATGATTACAGAATAAAGCACATTAAAACCTGCATACTAAAGCAACAGTACAATGACAGTAAATAAACAGAAATTTTCCTGGGTATCACACAATCACAATGGCCCGTCCCTCACAAAGGAAGGGGCGGGCTAGTGGGCGCACAGTCAATCTCCCAGGAAATACTGATCATAAGGACATTGTCAAAATGTGCATATTAGCCCAGAAGTGCATTGGAACGCAGGCAAGATGGCCGACATCACTAGACGCCCGTCCCACCACAAGGGTGGAGGGAGGAGTGAATGGGAGGGCGGCCAGGATGACGCGCATGCGGATAAAGTACAAGAAAAAAGAGGAAGACATAGAATAAATGTCATGATTAATATAATATCCGAACATGTCAGAATTCATGTGACCGCTAATGAAAAAATAGTTTTTCATCCACATATAACATTATATACGGTCATTATTATACATTCAGGATACACTAATACAGATCTGATGACAATAAGTGAAATAAAAGTCCCCATGCTGATAGAATAAAATATTAAAATTAAATCTGCAAAAAATAAAATAAATAAATGCGGAACATTTAGTGTGTGAACAGGGACATATATAATATGACACTGTATTACATCATGTCCAATGCATATGTAATATGTACAAAATCATGTAAAAACGTATATTTACAATAATGCATAATATGGTACTAAACAGTACAATCCAAAAATAGTGCATAATAATAATAAACAAAGTATGTTTACCAATAAGGAGTGAAACACAAATAAGTGGACATGCAGTGATAAGTGAACACACAGTGAAACACACAGTGACAAAAACCCATAAATAATCACAATAGTAGGAAAAACAAAATACAGTGATCTTAGTTAGAGTCATCCATACCGAAGTATCAGCTTGAGGGCTCGTTTACACGAGCGTGATATACGTCCGTGCAATGCGCATGATTTTCACGTGTGTTGTACGGACCTATGTTAGTCTATGGGGCAGTGCAGACAGTCCGTGATTTTTGCACAGCGTGAGTCCGCTGCGAAAAACTCACGACATGTCCTATATTTGAGCATTGTTTGCGCATCACGCACCCATTGAAGTCAATGGGTGTGTGAAAATCACGCATGCCACACGGAAGCACTTCTGTGGGACTAGCGTGATTCGCGCAACAGCTGTGAAAAGAATGAATGAAAACAGAAAAGCACCACGTGCTTTTCTGTTTACAAACATAAAAACGGAGTGTCATAATGATGGCGGCTGCGCGAAAATCACGCAGCCGCGCATCATACGGGGCTGTCACACGCAGCTGTCAAGTGCCTTTTGCGCACGCAAAATGCCGCGTTTTTTGCGTGCGCAAAACGCACACGCTCGTGTAAACGAGCCCTTAGGCCGCGAAAATGAATATCACAATTTTTTCCCACTAAAAGGTTGCATTTTTTTATTTTCACAAGGGATAAAGACGAAAAAAAACAACCAATTTTTGTAAAGCAATTTCTCCTGAGTATGGAAATACCCCTCATGGGGTCATACATTTTTTTCATTAGAAATGAATTAACCCTTTCAGAACTGATCAATTTTTTGCTTTCTTATTTTCGTTTTTCACTCTCCACGTTCTTAGAGCCATAACTTTTTTATTTTTCCGTCAATAGAGCGGAGCAGTGTGAGGGCTTATTTCTTGCCTTGAGGAGCTGTAGTTTCTATTGACACCATTTAAAGTGCCTTAAAATGTACTGGGAAACTGAAAACAAACTCTTTGCAGGCTGATATAGGAAAAATATCTAATTCCACTTTTTGGGGTTTTAGTTTTTACTGCTTTCGCCGTGCGGTAAAAACTAAAACTTTACTTTATTCTGCGGCTCAATACAATTACGGTGATACCAAATTTATATAGTTTTTTTTTTTATATTATAAAACTTTTACAAAGAAAGATCGAATTGTAAAAATAAAAATTTCGTTTCACCCCACTCTGAGAGCCGTGACTTTTTTATTTTTCGGTTGATTGAGCAGTGGGAGGTCTTATTTTTTGCGGAACGAGCTGTAGTTTTTATTGGTACCATTTTTTGGGTACATAAAAAGTGACACAAAAGTTGTATTTCATTTTATTTTTAGAGCTAAAGTGACAAAAAAACAGCGATTTTGGCAGATTAAATGATTTACATTTTTTATGGTATTCACTGTGTGAGTTAAATAATGATATATTGTAATAGTTCGGCCTTTAACGGACGTAGTGATACCAATTTTGTTTATTTTTTAACATTATTTTAGAAGAAAAATTGGAAAATGGTTTTTTTTTAACTTTAAACTTTTTTCTTTCTCACTACTAATAACGAATTCTTTTACACATTTTATTAGTCCCATTAGGGGACTTGAACCAGCGATCACTGGATTGCTGGTACAATACACTGCAATACTAATGTATTGCAGTGTATTGTTTTTTTTACTGGCTTCTGTAACTGCACGATCGCTGTTCCTGTCCGTTAGTCCTGAGTGTCAGCTGTAATGCACAGCTTACACCCGCAGCGTAAGGAGCGGGCTCAGCACGCGAGCCCGCTCCATACATCAACTCCTGCACCATGACGTGCTATTAAGTCATAGTGCGCAAAGGGGTTAATGCACAGCGGATGGTGTGAATATTGCAATTTTCCACTGATATGCCATTTTAGTGTATAATATGTCGTGCCCAGTTTGTGCCACTAAAGACAAATACCTCATAAAACGTTAAGCGGGTTCTCTCGGGTCTGGCGATGCCATATATGTGGGCATGCTGCAGGGCTCAGAAGGGAGGGACGCCATTTTGCTTTTGGAGCGCAGATTTTGCTTGGTAGTAGTTCTGTTTGGGGTTTTGCTGGTATTTCAGTTTAGAATGTGGGGGCATATGTAATCTGTGCGGAGAACATCAGAGCATAATAAGAGAGTATAATAATGCGGTAAAGAAATAATAATTCATAGATATGTGGCCAGTGTCGCACTGATAAATGGCGCCCGATCTTATCCGATTTTGGAACACTCTGCACATTTTACATCGCCATATTCTGAGACCCAGAACTTTTTTATTTTTTCACCGCCGGAGCTGTGTGAGGGCTTATTTTTTTTGCGGGACAATCAGTAGTTTTCATTGGTACCATTTTGGGGTACATGCAGTTTTTTTGATCACGTTTTATTCAATATTTTTGCAAGCCGGGTGACCAAAAACAAGCAATTCTGACAATGCTTTTTAGTTTATTTTTTGCAGCGTTCACCGTGTTCTATAAATGACAGTTTTACTTTATTTTGAGTGTCGGTACGATTACGGCGATACCATATGTATATAGGTTTTTTTATGTTTTGCAGTGTTTGCGCAATAAAATCCCTTTTTTATAAAATAATTTATTTTCTGCGTCACCATACACCGTGTTCCAAATTATTATGCACATTGGATTTAAGTGTCATAAACATTTAATTATTAGTTTTTCAATTCAACTCATGGATGGTATTGTGTCTTAGGCTGGGTTCACACGACCTATTTTCAGACGTAAACGAGGTGTATTATGCTTCGTTTTACGTCTGAAAATAGGGCTACAATATGTTGGCAAACATCTGCCCATTCATTTGAATGGGTTTGCCGACGTACTGTGCAGACGACCTGTCATTTACGCGTCGTCGTTTGACAGCTGATAGCTCCCTGCTTCAGAATTAGTGGCTACTCCTTGACGATCTGGCCGGGGATTCCGCTTCTAGAGGAAACCCCTGAGGTCACTGTCCATATATGGACATTGACGTCAGTGGCTACTCCTGGAGCGGAATCCCCGGCCAGAGTCGCAACGGGGATTCGCTCAAGGAGTAGCCACTGATGTCACTGTCCATATATGGACAGTGACATCAAGGTTTCCCTCTAGGAACGGAATCCCCAGCCTATGCTCTGGCTGTGGGTTCCGCTCCTAGAGGGAGTCCCAATGACGCTATCTGCAGGGCGGGGGTAGCGCTATCTACAGGGGGTGGCACTATCAACATGGAAACTGTGGCACTATTGAGAGGGCATTGGCACTTTATATATGGGCACTGGCACTAGGGGCAGCTTTGGGGATATTATACTGTATAAGGGCAGCTATGGGGGCATTATACTGTATGGTGGCAGCTAGAGGGCAATATACTGTGTAGGGGCAGCTATTTGGTTTTATACTGTGTGGGAGGCACTATGGGAGCATGATGCTGTGTGGGCTGAATTAGGTTTGTATGTGCGGGGATTGAGTGGGATTAGAGGCGTGGCTTAAAATAAAAAAAATTATGATACTTGAAAGTTGGGAGATATGATACAGCCATGTGCATGAAGCCTAAGGCTCAGATGCACAACTGCACAAGAATTACACCAAAACCTGCAGTTTGAGAATCAGATGCCTTACAGTCCCTGATTTGGTAGCTTTCTTAAAGGGATTCTCACAGAATCGACAATTATCTTCTATCCACAGGATAGGTTATAATTGTCTGATCCCTGAGGGCCCCACCGAGGACCCCGCTCCATTCAATGTCTATGGGACTCACGGAAACAGCCGAAAGCTGTACTCAGCTGTTTTTATTATTACCATAGGCTTTGAATGGAGTGGTAGCATGCAGGGGCGTATTTAGGAAAGACTGGGCCCCATAGCAAGCTTTTCACTGGCCCCCCATCCCCTGGGTGCCACCCACAGCCCCCTTTGTAGATAGTGCCTCCCTGTAAATTGTGCCATACAGCCCACCCTGTAGATAGTGTCACAACCCCCTGAGGATAGTGCCCCCTCCCCCTTGCAGACAGTGCCATACAGCCCCCCTTTGTAGATAGTGCCCCTCTAAGGATGCAGATACTATGTGACGTCGCTACCACTGCAGCAGCCAGGCATGGGGGGCCCTCATGCCGCGTGCCATGTAGCATTCGCTATGGCTGCTACCGTGGTAGTTACGCCACTGGTAGCACACATGCTTTACCGCCACTCCATTTAGTGTTCTCCTCGGTGCGGACGCGCGGTGAGGAGAAAAAATGGGTTCGGAACCCTCATTCTTGCGATCAGTGGGGTTCGCCTAGGTGGAGACCATAGCGTTCAGACAATTATCAATAATCCTGTGGATAGCACTCATGTCCTGATGTAAAATAACTGTAGTAGTTTTAATCTAGTTGTGCAACGTTTTGGCTCAACAAACTCTCTCAAGCTTGTTTTGCATCAAGACGTGAGTGCTGTCAATTTTACTTCACTTTCTGCTATTGTATTAGGGTCAGATGGAGGAAGCCCATGTTAAGACTTGCACCACACATACTATTGTACTTTGGCTTTGGATGCTGTCCATTTCCTTTTACCTGTACTATCTTATGGATAGGTTATAATTGTCAATTCTGGAATTACCTCTTTAAAGCACGCACCAGTTATCTGTATCATCTCCAACAGCAAAAAGTTGATGCCAGGATGCTGTCAGGCACAGTTGCAATGAAAAAGACCTGTTGTAAATTGGCAAATGAAAAAAACCTTAAACTGAGCAAAGAAAACAAACATTGGAATATGGAAAAGTGGCAAAGAGTATTGTGGATGAATAAATCTAGAAGTTAGACATACACATTAAAGCAGGGGTTTCAAACTTGTGGCCCCTGAGGTTGTCATTTGCAGCCCGCAGGGCACCGAGGGTCCTGAGACATCCTCGGGACAGCAGAGAGCAGACCAAAGGAGGAGCACCACACACACACCACCTGTAGAAAGTGTCTCACACACCGCTGTTGAAGGAGCCACCCTCTGTAAATAGCGCCCCACACAGCCCCCTGCAGATAGTGCCACCCACCTGTAGATAACGCCTCTAGGATTCCGCTTTTATAGGTGGCCCCTGACGTCACTGTCCATATATCAACAGTGACCTCAGGGGCTCCTCCATGAAAGGAATCCCCAGTCAGAGCGTCGGCAATGCAATGCTCTGGCTGGGGATTCCACTTCTAGAGGAACCCCCAATGGAGCTATTTACAGGGAGGAGGTGTAAGCACTGTCGACAGGGTAGGGTGTGTGGGGCACTATCTATGGGGTGGTGTGTGGCACTATAGGGGTGTGTGTGGCAGTATCTACAAGGGGGTGTGTGTGGCATTATCTACAGAGGGCACTGTGGCATTATCTACAGAGGACAATGTGGCATTATCTAGGAGGGCTTGGCACTATCTATAGGTGGCACTGTGGCATTATCTACAGAAGGCACTGTGGCATCATCTATGGGGGGTGGCACTCTACAGAGCACACTGTGGCATTATCTATGGGGGGTGGCAGTATCTACAGAGGGCACTCTGGCAGTATCTACAGAAGGCCATGTGGCAATATCTACAGAGGGCACTGTGGCATTATCTACATAGGGCACTGTGGCACTATCTAAAAAGGGGTTGCCCAATCTTGACATTCTTGTGTCTGCCAAATGCTGCCAACTGAGCAGACAGACTGCATTTAGCAAAACTTACTCGAAAACTGGTTTGTTAAAATAAGCAAGTGTAGTAAACTCGCAAATTTCCAGTAAGTTTAAATCTAGCAGTATTATTATAGTAATGTAGTATTGTTATAGAAGTTCAAATAACTCATTGATTAACAATAATTTTGTAATGTATCAAATTTGAAAGTAATGTGGCCCGTCAACTTCACGTTTTTTCTATGTGCGGCCTATTTAGCTAGCAGAGTTTTAGACCCCTGCATTAAAGTGTACCTCCAATGCTATTTAAAAATAATAATAATTAACACACAGCTGAATATATAATTCAAAGACAATAAAAAATATGTACAAATGGTCTTTGTAACTTACCCCTGTCCGGAGTTATCCCTCATGATTATATTGCAGCCATAGATTTTCATTCTTCTAAGCAAACGGGTGGTCACTTCCTAATGATGGCGTGTACTAAGGGCACTGTGTCCACTGCATTTCCCATGCTGCCATGTGTGTCTGCCCGTGAACACACATGTCAGCTCAACCAATGAGCTTCCAGGAGCTGTTGCTCCTGTCTTTCCTGTTTCTAACCTCCTCCAAGTTTCCAGTATATTACTCACTGAGGCCAGCAGTGGCCACTGTGATCATATACTACAAGGTTGCATCGGGATCGTGCCTCCTAAGATACATCTCTACTACCTAAAATCCGTAGCCAGCGTTTGTTAGAGATAGCTACGGATTCTACTTAATATCGAACGTGCCCTGCACAAGTAACAACAGCTTATACATAAGAAGATATTGGGAAAAAAGGGACACCAGCAGAAAAACCATAGGAATAAGGTAATAAATATATATTGAGAATATACTTATATTCTTAATACTAACACATCTATGCAAACTTTTATAACTTTACAGGTATACTTTAACTAAAATAATCTGAGTCCGATGATTTCGACAAGATTGGTTGATGATCTTATGTGTAGTCAACGGTCTACTGTCAGATAAAGGAAGGATCCGACTTGTGGGATTTCAACATGCCCAATCCATTGTGCCACTGGGCGATGAGTGCTGCCTGAGGTATCTTGCAGAGGCTTATTCTCAAATTTCTATTGTAATAAACATGAACATTTGGCCAATCCCAGCATGAATGTTTATGGGGGAGTCGGGAGAGATAGCTGTCTGTTAAACAAGCACTCGTCCGACACACGTTTGGCTGACTTAAGTTTAAATGTTAAGATCAAAGAGGAAGCGTAGAGGAAATGAAAGGAAGCATGATGAAGGAAATTTATTGGAGCTGTTTTGATGCTGGTGAAGTGGGAAATTTAAATAGAGTGCAAGAAATCCTGACCCAGAAAGTTCACTTTTATGTTTTGCAATGCCATGCCATTCCTTATGGTCAGCACTTTATTGGGACAAATTTCCCAATGGTGACTTAATAAAGAAAAAAACAAAAACTACATATACAGTGGAGGAAATAAGTATTTGATCCCTTGCTGATTTTGTAAGTTTGCCCACTGTCAAAGTCATGAACAGTCTATAATTTTTAGGCTAGGTTAATTTTACCAGTGAGAGATAGATTATATAAAAAAAAAAAAAGAAAATCACATTGTCAAAATTATATATATTTATTTGCATTGTGCACAGAGAAATAAGTATTTGATCCCCTACCAACCATTAAGAGTTCAGCCTCCTCCAGACCAGTTACACGCTCCAAATCAACTTGGTGCCTGCATTAAAGACAGCTGTCTTACATGGTCACCTGTATAAAAGACTCCTGTCCACAGACTCAATTAATCAGTCTGACTCTAACCTCTACAACATGGGCAAGTCCAAAGAGCTTTCTAAGGATGTCAGGGACAAGATCATAGACCTGCACAGGGCTGGAATGGGCTACAAAACCATAAGTAAGACGCTGGGTGAGAAGGAGACAACTGTTGGTGCAATAGTAAGAAAATGGAAGACATACAAAATGACTGTCAATCTACATCGATCTGGGGCTTCTTCAAAATCTCACCTCGTGGGGTATCCTTGATCCTGAGGAAGGTGAGAGCTCAGCCGAAAACTACATGGGGGGAACTTGTTAATGATCTCAAGGCAGCTGGGACCACAGTCACCAAGAAAACCATTGGTAACACATTACGCCGTAATGGATTAAAATCCTGCAGTGCCCGCAAGGTCCCCCTGCTCAAGAAGGCACATGTACAGGCCCGTCTGAAGTTTGCAAATGAACATCTGGATGATTCTGAGAGTGATTGGGAGAAGGTGCTGTGGTCAGATGAGACTAAAATTGAGCTCTTTGGCATTAACTCAACTCGCCGTTTTTGGAGGAAGAGAAATGCTGCCTATGACCCAAAGAACACCCAAAGCATGGAGGTGGAAACAATATGTTTTGGGGGTGTTTCTCTGCTAAGGGCACAGGACTACTTCACCGCATCAATGGGAGAATGGATGGAGCCATGTACCGTCAAATCCTGAGTGACAACCTCCTTCCCTCCACCAGGACATTAAAAATGGCTCGTGGCTGGGTCTTCCAGCACGACAATTACCTGAAACATACAGCCAAGGCAACAAAGGAGTGGCTCAAAAAGAAGCACATTAAGGTCATGGAGTGGCCTAGCCAGTCTCCAGACCTTAATCCCATCGAAAACTTATGGAGGGAGCTGAAGATCCGAGTTGCCAAGCGACAGCCTCGAAATCTTAATGATTTACACATGATCTGCAAAGAGGAGTGGGCCAAAATTCCATCTAACATGTGTGCAAACCTCATCATCAACTACTAAAAATGTCTGACTGCTGTGCTTGCCAACAAGAGTTTTGCCACCATGTATTAAGTCTTGTTTGCCAAAGGGATCAAATACTTATTTCTCTGTGCACAATGCAAATAAATATATATAATTTTGACTATGTGATTTTCTTTATATAATCTATCTCTCACTGGTAAAATTAACCTAGCCTAAAAATTCCAGACTGTTCATGACTTTGACAGTGGGCAAACGTACAAAATCAGCAAGGGATAAAATACTTATTTCCTTCACTGTATAAGACATTATGTTGTGGTGGTGTTTGCCGTACATTTTTATCTAGTGTTAAAATTAATTGGAATAATTGTTATATAAAAGCTGCAATATTTGTTACCATATTGGTTCACTGTTTGAAGAATGTCCACTTAAGTAAATTTAGGTTCATCCTACCAGAATAATAATTATCGAGAGTTTATTTGAGTTTTAAAAATATTTACACTTATGGCTGAATGTTTATCTGATTTGATATATTTATGGGAGGTAAACCACACACAGAATGTTATAAATCAAGTATGCAAGGTCAGCTTCTTGGAATAGGATTGTCTGTTTAAACTTGGCAGAAATATGCATATTTTTCTAGGTTGAAGATTTATGTAATAAGTACTTACAACTATTATTGACCTGTTTTGCTGAACTGCACCCTAGCCTTATCTTGACTCTGTCCATCCCTTACTGGTAACATATCACTTCAGAGGTTCCCATCACCACCCATCATATAGTCCATACCCTGGGTGTGTAATAATAGAGAAACAAGAAAGGGTCATATACAGTGCTGCAACATAAGACAAATATAATGTATGCCTAATATAAAACAAATATTAAATAATCAACTTTTTGACTTTACTTTTTTAAATTCTTTTTTTATTGATTTTCCAAATAGTATAGAACATATATGTGTAGTGAGATGTACGATATAGCATGGATTTAAAAACGACATGACCATCATACTTTGTGAGTGAATGGTAAAGAAAACATGATATAGTATAAAAAAAGAAAAATAAATTGAAGTTATTTAACTACCCTAGGTACTCCTCCTTAATCAGCAGAAATAACCTTTTTAGGTATGACATATGGATTATGCATATCACAATAATCTCAAATTCACAGTGTTGGTTTTTGTTTGACATTTGATTTCCAACATATTTTCTTTAAGTAATGAGAAGTGACAAATGGTTGGCAAGCTTTGATTTGAACCCTTTATTCCTTTTTTTTTGTTATTATTAAAGGCTAGCTAACTTAACGTGTACCTATACTTTTAAACAACTTTTGACATGCCATATTGACATGTCAGAAGTTTTGATTGACGGGGGTCTGAGCACTGAGACCCCCACTAATCCCTAGAAGGTGAGCGCTGTGCCACTTCGTTTCTGCTTGGCTCTGCTTTCATCGGAGAGCCGAGCGAGCAGTGTACGGGCTCCTAGACTTTCTATTGAGCCCGTACACCGCTCGCTCTTCTTTCTGAGGAAAGTCGAGCAGAGCAGAAACTAAGCGGCAGAGCACTCACCTGAGTGCTTCTGATGCTTAGTTTTATCGATCGGTGGGGGTCTCAGTGCTCTGACCCACACTGATCAAAACTTCTGTCAAATCAATAGCTGTCCCCTTACAGTATAATCCCCTTACAGTATAATTCCAGATGCACCCATACAGTATAAAGCCAACACAGATGCCCTCATACAGTATAATGCCCACACAGATGTCTCCATGCAGGAAAAAGAAGACACATACATTATGATACATGGGGATACATTATAAAGCCCACACAGATGCCCCCATACAGCATAATGCCCCGTAGCTGCCCCATACAGCATATTGCCCCATAGCTGACCCCCAAACAGCATAACACACCCATAGCTGCCCCATAGAGTATAATGCTCCCATAGCTGCCCCATACAGTATAATACACCCATAGCTGCCCCATACAGTATAATGCCCCATAGCTGCCCCCATACAGTATAATGCCCCATACAGTATAATGCCCACACAGATTTCCCATACAGTATAATGCCCACACATATGCTCCCATACAGAATAATGCCCCCATACAGTATAATGCCACCTTAGCTGCCCCTAGTGCCAGGGCCCACACAGATGTCTCCATGCAGGAAAAAGAAGACACATACATTATGATACATGGGGATACATTATAAAGCCCACACAGATGCCCCCATACAGCATAATGCCCCGTAGCTGCCCCATACAGCATATTGCCCCATAGCTGACCCCCAAACAGCATAACACACCCATAGCTGCCCCATAGAGTATAATGCTCCCATAGCTGCCCCATACAGTATAAAACACCCATAGCTGCCCCATACAGTATAATACACCCATAGCTGCCCCATACAGTATAATGCCCCATAGCTGCCCCTATACAGTATAATGCCCCATACAGTATAATGCCCACACAGATTTCCCATACAGTATAATGCCCACACATATGCTCCCATACAGAATAATGCCCCCATACAGTATAATGCCACCTTAGCTGCCCCTAGTGCCAGGGCCCACATAGATAGTGCCCATGTAGATAGTGCCACACACAGAGCCCATGTAGCTTGTGTCAGTGTCCCCTGTAGATAGTGCCCCTATATAGTGCCACACTACCCATGTAGAAAGTGCCACGCCCCTCTTAGATAGCGCTACCTCCTGTACCATTTGGGCTCCCTCTAGGAGTGGAATCCCCGACCAGAGCATCGGTCACGCTGTGGCCAAGGATTCCGCTCCTGCATGAGCCACTGACCTCACTGACCATATATGGACGTGACGTCAGTGGTTCCTCTAGGAGCGGAATCCCCAGCCAGAGCTTCGGCAATGCTCCAGGAGAAGCTTCTGACACCACTGTCCATATATAGTCAGTGACGTCAGGGGTTCCCTTTAGTTGCAGAATCCCCTGCCAGAACATCGGCAATGCTCCGGCATGGTTTCCGCTCCAGGAGAAGCCCCTGACGTCATGCTCCATATGTGGACAGTGACGACAGGGGTTCCCTTTAGAAGCGGAATCCCCAGCCAGCACGTCGGCAATGCGCTGGTAGGGGATTCCACCCCAAGAGTATTTCCTGACGCCACTATCCATATATGGACAGTGACATCAGGGGTTGCCTCTGGAGCCGAATTCCCGGCCAGAGCATTGGCAACACTCTGGCAGGGGATTCCGCTCCTGCAGGAGCTACTGCCTCACTGACCATATATGGACAGTGATGTCAGTGCTTCCTCTAGAAGCGAAACCCTGGGCCAGAGCTTCAGCAATGCTCCAAGAGAAGCTCCTGACGCCACTGTCCATATATGGACAGTGACGTCAGGGATTCCCTCTAGGAGCGGAATCCCCTGCGAGAGCATCTGCAATGCTCTGGCAGGGGATTCCGCTCCTGGATGAGCCACGAACGTCACTGTCCATGTATGGACAATGACGTCAGAGGTTGCCTCTAAGAGCTGAATTCCCGGCCAGAGCATCGACAGCACTCTGGCAGGAGACTCCGCTCCTGGGGGAGCCACTGATGTCACTGTCCACATATTCCCTAAGCCTGGGGAGTCCCTGACGAGCAGAGTGCTCCTCTGCTCTGTACTAATGCTGAAGCAGGTAGCTGATGGTTCCCTGCTTCAGCATTGCATTCAACTGTATCTTCGTCCTGAGGACGCAGTTACAGTTGACGCTAGGAGAAACCCGCAGCCATCTGGGAGGTGTGAAATAGTTTCAAGTGAAAGTAAACAATGAAGGTTCTTATGGAATTTTTGCAAGCAGAGATCTTGAAAATCATGAGGAATTGATACAGAAAGTATATTGGGAAATTGCATAACTTTTCATTATACAAAAAAAAAAAAAAATAATCACCTTTTATTTTCTGAAACCATAACACCCCTTTTACTTTGGCAGCAATTACAACCTTGAGTCGAAGGGGCTTCTTACACAGTAAGACATAGGCTGTGTAAACGAGCACCGATCAACGAGACAGCTCATTGATCGGCGCTCGTTTGCTACTTTTCCAAGGAGCTATGTATGGGGACAAGTGCTCGTTACTAGGATCGCTCGTCCCCATACATTTCTATAATGTCGGCAGCACATCTTACTCTTTACACAGGGAGATGTGCTGCCGACAACGATAATATTTCTTGCAGCATAAACGATACAATCAGCGGATGAACGAGTGTTTGCTTATTTATCGGCTGGACGTTGCCCTATTTACAGAAGGCAATGATCGGGAATGGGCATTTGTATGAATGCTCATTTGCCTTAGGCCTTATTCACACGAATGTGTCAATTTTGCACTCGTAAAAAAATGCAGCATTTTTACTGAAATGCAATTCGGTGTGACATCAGTGTATGATGCGTGTCTGCATGTTTTTTACACGCCGATGTCATCAGCATGTTACGCTTTTCACGTCAGCAAAATAAACTGAAGCAGGTGTTTTTCTTTTTTAAAATCATTTCTTTAGCAACTGTTGCGTGAATCACGCACAACACACGGATATGCATCCGTGTGCTGTCCGTGATTTTCACGCAACCATTGACTTCAATGGGTGTGTGATGCGCAAAAGAACGCACAAGTATAGGACATGCAGTAAGTTTCACGCAGGGGACACACGCTGCGTGAAAAACACTGAATATCTGAATGGCCCCATTGACTTGCATAGGTCCGTGTGACGTGCGATATTTTCACGCGCGTCACACGGACATGAAATACGCTTGTGTGAATTAGGCCTTAAGTGGATAGGTCTCTATCTAATGTGAACAGTGTTCAATCTCTGTCAAGTTGCATTGTTAGGTCTGGACTCTAAACTATTCCTGGTAGCTTTTGCTTTATCTTTGGTATGTTGTCTCTTGCAGGTTTCTTCCCAGAATTTCCATGCATCTTGCTGCATTCCCACAAGTAAACAATGCTACTACCATGCATTATGGTTGTGATTATGCCATTTTAGACTCTGTTCATCTCTCATATTTTCTTTCCTTTGAAAATGCATACCCCGACTCTAGTTTTATGTGGGCCCTTGGGCGACACAGATTTAGTAGGCCCCTTTGCGGGGTAACTCACGGCGACAGTAAAATGGCAGAAAAGTCATTTTGTGCCCCCATATAGACGTTAGGCCCCGTTTATGCCCCATATAGAAGTTAGGCCACCAGTTTGTACCCTCATAAATTTAGTGCCCTCTGTAGATAGTGACACTACGCCCCCCTCCCAGGTAGTGCCACACAGCCCCCACCTCCCATGTAGTGCCATACAGCCCCCTCCTCCCAGGTAGTACCACACAGCCCACTCCTCCCAGGTAGTGCCACACAACCCCCTTCCCTGTAGGTAGCGCCTTTGGGGTTCCCTCTAGGAGTGGAATACCCAGCCAGAGTATTGCCGACACTCTGGCTGGGCATTCCGCTTCAGGAGAAGCCCCTGACGTCACTGTCCATATATGGCAAAAAAAGAAATGGCGACAGCACACTGTGAACACTAATGCCACCTAAGCCACTAAATATAAATAAATATGCTTTAATGCTAAATCTACTTACAAATAGTGAGGTTCTTAGTGCACATTTTGATCAAAAAGTGTTCGCCCACCTGCCACGACAATGCGACCTCTGTAAGGTGGGGACCTACTCTGCACATACACCCAGAGCTGTGACTAAGCCTACATATATATCTGGGGATGGTAGGAACCAGCACTAAACTAATTAAAATCAGCCAGGGCAGAATGGGAGGAGTGCAAGAACAAAAATGGAGGCAGTCACTAACCCCACATATATGAATCACATAAACACAACAAAAGTTTAAACAGCACATTCCAACAAAATGATACAAAACGTGTATGCAGGTGCAAGAACACCTGTGACTGCAAATATACAGCAGAAAAAGAAATGGCCACAGCACACTGCGAACACTAATGCCAACTAAGCCACTAAATATAAATAAATATGCATTACTGCTAAATCTACTTACAAATAGGGAGGTTCTTAGGGCACATTTTGATCAAAAAGTGTTTGCCCACCTGCCACGACAAGGCGACCTCTGTAAGGCAGGGACCTACTCTGCACATACACCCAAAACTGGGACTAAGCCTACATATATATCTGGGGATGGTAGGAACCAGCACTAGACTAATTAAAATCAGCCAGGGCAGAATGGGAGGAGTGCAGGAACAAAAATGGAGGCAGTCACTAACCCCACATATATGAATCTCATAAACACAACAAAAGTTTGAACAGCACATTCCAACAAAATGATACAAAACTTGTATGCAGGTGCAAGAACACCTGTGACTGCAAATATACAGCAGAAAAAGAAATGGTGACAGCACATTGCGAACACTAATGCCACCTAAGCCACTAAATATAAATAAATATGCATTACTGCTAAATCTACTTACAAATAGGGAGGTTCTTAGTGCACATTTTGATCAAAAAGTGCTTGCCCACCTGCCACGACAAGGCGACCTCTGTAAGGTGGGGTCCATATATGGATAGTGTTGTCAGGGGCAACCCCAGAGCCATAGTCCCGGACAGAGCACTACTAGCACTCTGCCTGGGACTCCTGCTGTGCTCCTGACATAACTGTCCATATATGGATAGTGATGTCCGGAGCAAAGCTGAAGTCCCGAGCATAGCGCTAGTAAAGGCTCTGCCCCGGTACTCCGGCTCTGGGGAGGCCCCTGACATCACTGTCCATATATGGCTAGTGATGTCAGGGGCAACCCCAGAGCCAAAGTGCCGGGCAAAGCGCTACTAGCACTATGCCGGTGACACTGATCTGCCCCTGACAACACTGTCCATATATGGACAGTGATGTCACAGGCTTCCCCAGAGAAGAAGTCCCGGAGCAGAGCTGTTTCTAGCACTCTGCCTGGGGCACCTTCTCTCCTCCTGACATCGCTGTCCATATATGGACAGCGATGCCAGGGGCTTCCCCAGAGACGGAGTCCCAGAGCAGAGCCGCTAGCGCTCTGCCTGGGACTCCTTCTCTCCTCCTGACATCACATATATGGACATATATGGACAGTGATGCCGTGACGACGGCAGCGTCAGCACCCGGCGGCCGAGTAGGCCCCCCCAAGGGTAGTGTGCCCCGGCACTTTTCCGGGTTTGCCGGGTGCTGACGCTGGCCCTGTCGATAATATACCTCCGACGGAAGGCTCCGATGTATGCCACTGTATACGCATATGTCGCTCATTTACCCCAATGTAAAAATTCTTTCTAAGCACACATTCCGATAGTATTCAAAAAGTGAGATGTGAACAGAGCTTTAGTGTTACAGTATTTTACAGTGTTTTGATTTAAACAAAACAAAACATACACATCTTTGGATAGCCAGAACTACATTCAAATTTGGTGGATTTTTTTAACATTTTCAGAAATCTCAAACAAAGTACAGTACCACACATGTGAATGAGGTTCTGAAAACACAATTTACACACAACAAAATCTGCAGCATGCCCTCAAATCTGCATATTAAAAATTTGCTAAGTCTGCAGCATTCCTACTATGTTATGGATTTGCTGCAAATTTTTGCTGAAATTTGCAGAAAAATAGTAGCAGAATCCAAATGTAATAAATGTGTTTTGTAACACATATTAGCTGTGGGCTTGCTGTGAATTTGTATCAAATATATATTTTTTCTCCACGACTGAGATCTCATTAGATCACAGAATCTTTTTCATTTGATTTCAGGGACTCCCACATAACTTTTGGCAAACTGTAGCCAAACAGCTCTGGACTTTCTTCTATCTTGATTACTGGCTTTAGAGTCAAAAGTGATTAATCAAGTGAAATAAAATCATTCCAGGCTTGAAGAATAGTTGTGCAAAAATATCTACATTGAAATAACAGCTGATAACCTCAACTTTTTACTTTAGTTGCAATTACGCCCCAAAAATTTGTACTGTAAAAAATTTTATAATTTAGAAGGGGTAAGGCCCCATGCACACGACCGTAATTTTTCATCCGGAATTACGAATTCCATAATTACGGATGAAATTGCGTACCCATTCATTTCTATTGGCCACTGACCCCTTTCCGAATTTTTATGGATGTGTGTCCAGGCCGTAGAAATGATCCGCAAAATATAGAACATGTCCTATTCTTGTCCGCAATTGCTGCACAGACTCACCCATTGAAGTCTATGGGTGCTTCCGCAATTGCAGATGGCTACAGATGTATATCAGTAGCCGTCGGATCCGTATTTGCGGACAGTAAAAACCCTTACGGTCATGTGCATGAGGCCTAAAGCTGTAGAAAGCCAAGTCAGCTGGCTTGTTAAAGGGCTTGCCTACCTTTTGGAAAACCTCAGTATAAGCTGTGTATGGCTAAAAAATAAAATTAGCAAATCGAAGAAAGGAACTGCAGCACTCGAGATCACCATTGAAGTGTATTTGATTTATTCACCAAGCATAAAAACACTTGCAACGTTTCAACCCATAAGAAGGTCTTTATCAAAAATAAAATGAGGTACATACTCTGCACACATGTCAAGGCTATAGATGTGTTTAAAAAGAGAACACATACTTTAGGTAATGAGTAGAGATGAGAGAATACACAAATTTGTTTCGGGTCCGATTCTATCGAACCGCCCGTCAGATTCGATTCGGTCAGAATAAATTTGTTGCGAATTGAAAGTGCCCCAATTGCCTTGAAAATTCGTGTATGACACTGAGGTCTTCTATGAATGTATCCAACCCTTTTAAACTCTTTTTTTTTTTTTTTTCCATGCCAAGACCGCATTAGTAATGTCAAAGTGACAGCAATATATATGGTTATGGGTAAACAGATAGTAGCTAACAAATAGCCTGTTTCAAAACACACTGACATGTCGTATTTTATATGCTTTTTTAAAATTGAAAAAAGTCACTTGGAAACAGACTAAAATACATAACATAAATTATGCTAGTCTCAACATATCATTACAAAATCTAGTGTACAAAGACAAACTAATATATACAATCGTAAATGCGGTAAACAATGTAAATGTCTATGATGCTTTTCTTGAGCTGTATTATTCTTATACTACATGACAGAACATTTCAGCAGTGATTTAAGGCAATGAATTTTATTTTAATTACACAAAGTAAAACTCTTTAAAATATATGGAGCATGTTTTTAAGGAGTCATTTTTAAATCTTATTTCCAGAATAGCATTTAAATTGGGTTCATGCTGTGAGCAATTGACAAACAGGTGAATTTGGCAGCAGTCTGGATTGCATAGTTTCGCTGTCAAAGTGTTTTATTTCTAATCAAGGTAAAGAAAACTTGGAGACTTTACAAAAATGTGGAAGCGTTAAGTAACTCTCACTCTGCACCTTGGCTTAAAACTTTTATTTACTTCCACAGTTTTTGTTTGATTTAACCAGAGAAAATTTAGGTGATAGATTTGGGTTTAGTTTTTTATTTAGTTTATGGATTTTATAAAGTGTATGTATGTATTATGGATATATTTTTCACTTCTTCTAGTGCAGTTTTTATTTAAAAAATAAACCCCTATGTTATAATGCCAACAGAAAGGACTTAAGATTATCAACAAATAAATACACATAAATGTGTACTATTTATATGTCCAAAAGGTAGTACTTAGTAAATTGTATCCTTTGATATAAAGACAACAAAAAGCCATAAAGAGAAAAAAGTATTGTGACCTTAATTATCTTCAATATTACATGATATGAAATGAAACTAGAAACAAGATTGTTTCATAGAATGAGTCATTTTCTAATCATAATACTAATCTGATTTTTGCTATGTGCCCTATTTTTGAAGCCATGGGGGAAATGACAAAGCATTACAGTGGTTTGACATCTCAGAGATTCAAGTAAGAAACATTAGTAAGGTAAAGGAAGCATATGCCACATGAACCTCTGAAATGTAGACTAGGCTTGACCTTATTCTGCCCTGATTCAAAGACCCACATAGAGATTATCACAATTGTAGTTTTTGGAAATTCACCATTCATCTTGGTCAATCCTTCTGTAGCTTGCCGAGCAGGTAGAGGAAATGTAAAGTGAATCTCCACGTTTTACCGTTATGTCGTTTTTAGGTCAAATTTTATGCTGGTAAAATTACTTAATATATCTTAATATTTTAATATATACTTAATATATCTCTGTAGCGTTCAGAGGTTTGTTTTTCCTGATACAGAGCAGAAAATCCCTTGCATAGACATAGATGAAAAAAATATCATGCTGACTGCCTGCAGCCGACACTAGAGGAAACATGGGAGCTCACTGCATACTGCAATTGTTAGGCTCAATTCACATGTACAGTTAGGTCCAGAATTATTTGAACAGTGACACAATCAATATGGGCTTAAATTGTAGACTCTCAGCTTTAATTTGAGGGTATTCACATCCTAATTTCAGGAAGGATTTAGGAATTACAGCTCTTTAATATGTAGCTGCCTCTTTTTCAAGGGACCTAAGGTAATCGGACAATTATCTCAAAAGCTATTTAATGGGCCTATCTCGTTAATCCATCATCAATTAAGCAGGTAAAAGTTCTGGAGTTGATTGCATGTGTGGCATTTGCATTTGGAAGCTGTTGCTGTGAACACACAACACAAGGTCAAAGCAAGTGAAACAGATCATCGTTAGGCTAAAAAAAAAAAAAAAATCCAACAGAGAAAGCACAAATGTTAGGAGTGGCCAAATCAACCATTTGGTACATTCTTGAAATAAAAGAGCGCACTGGTGAACTCCAAAATGCCTGGACGTCCACGGAAGACAACAGTGATGGATGATCGCAGAATCCTTTCCATGGTGAAGATTGTGCCACTTTTCAAATAATTCTGGACCTAACTGTATTTTTTTAGGCGCGTCGGAGGCAGGGGCATAACTAGGAAAGACTGTGCCCCATACAAAACTTTTGACTGCCTCCGCGCCCTCACGATCCCCCCACCACAACCTCCAGCCTCCCAATACTGAACATTTATCAGTTCTGTATGCAATGTAAAAATACAGCTAGGTCGCCAAGTGTACTCTTATTAACCTTTAGTTACAGGGATACCAAAATCGTAACAAACAGTAAAGCACTGATATAACATTTTTTATTACTTAATTATTCTATTTCATTGTCATAATAGTTAATTAAAAAAAAAAAAAAACACTCGAAACTCCAAGCACCATGACAGGAAGCACTTCTTTCCATCTGTTCTTGCTAACTTTTAAAGTGTACAGTAGATGGTTGAGTATAGCCTCTTTAGATATGTTACAGCTATCCCTTCCCTCCCTATTTTAGGAGATCCCATTAATATAGATGTATGGTAGGTCTATATTAATCATAAAATAGGGGGGAGGGGCTGGGGAACAATATCATCTACCCCTCCACCTGTAGAGAGTGCCCCATACAGTACCCCCTGTATATAGTGTCACACACAGTCCCCTTATGTAGTGCCACATACAGTCCCCCTGTAGATAGTGCCACATACACAGCCCAATGTAGATAAGGTCACACCCCCTATTGTATAGTGCCACACACAGTCACCCTGTAGATAGAGCCACACATACATTCCCCTGTAGATAGTTCCACACAGACCCCTGTAAATAGTGGCACACACAGCTTCCTGTAGATAGCGCCACACACAGCACCTGTAGATAGTGCCACAAAGCCCCCTGCAGATCGTGCCACACTGCAGCATATAAGACGCCGAGACAGAACCGTTGCATAGGCCGGCGCGATCCAGTGATGTCATTGCGGCGGCCTGCCCAGGGATCCTGTCTTATAGGGTGCAGGCCTAACATGGCCTGTAGCCTAGTAAATGGCAGAACAGGGAGCTGATAGCTCCCTGCTCCAACCTAGTATTCAATTGTATCTGCGTCGTGAGGATCAGATACAATTTGAATGTGCCAGTTGCCTGGGGCACCGGCCAAAAATCTACCCTGGAATGTGCCCACTGGTCAGAGGTATATGCTGAGATTATTCCCTGTTGCATACTCTAACGTGAAGATAACCCACCCATTTTTTTGTGTATAAAAATGAGTGTCCTTTTAGGATACACGGGGACGTAAAGTACGCGTTGGGATAACTTTTTTTCACTGAATAGAAAAGCGTGGCCTACTACATTTTTTCCATGCAGTGGGTGTAATGACGGGGTAGGGAGACAGACAGGTGAGCCCTAATCTACCCGCCACTCAGTCCCTGCCTACTTGCACGGCCCGTCCTAGGCGACGGCGTACAACTTGGCGACGGTCCCTACGCTCAATATGTGCACGACAGACAAACAGACAAGGGTACACAGAAGCTAAGGTAAATGGGGCAGTTGCCCACGACAACACCGTGAGCAACAAGAGTAGTGAACAAGCAGAGTCAAACCAGGAGTGTACGAGGTACCAAACGCAGAGCAGGAGAGTAGTCAGTAAAGCCAAGGTCAATATGAAGCAGAGGTCAATAGTACAAGTAGCAGCAGAGCCAGGAAACAGGCAGAATCACAGGCAAAGGAGGAGCAGGAAATGAAGGTATAAATAGACAGAGGGCGGGAGCTAGATCTGTCTGGCCAGGCTGTGATAGGCTCTCCCTCTTCTCAGCCTCCTAGCCCGAGTGGTAGATGATCGAGTCACTCTTTCAGACTTAGGAGCAGGTGCAGACTGATTAACCATGGGCGTCGACACAGAAGCTGTGTCTGGTAGATCCTTTACAGTGGGTCACAGTAAAAAACGTATACTGCGACGTATACATTTTTTTTACGATGGTAGTCAATCTCTGACATATGCCACATGTCGGGGGCATACTGTCAGCTGGAGACATTGGCTTAGTAATAATAATCTTTATTTATATAATGCCAACTTATTTCACAGCACTTTACAATATAGAGGGTTCATGTACAGATATTATCAGATATTACATAGTAACAAAACTAATTTACAATTCAAACAAGAGGAGTGAGGACCCTGCTCGCAAGCTCTTACAATCTATGAGGAAATAAGGGAGACACAAAATGTAAAAAGTGCTATGTACAATGGTCCAGCCATCTTTATACATATGGGGTAGTACACAAAGCTGCATGAACCTGTCACCAGGCAGTATCTGTGTATGACAGACATGAAGTGCATTAGGGTGCAAGGAGTGTGGGGGATACTGCTGAATGAAGGGGTCAGGTTCTGATGACTAATGTTAAAGGTGGGCCAGGGAAAGGAGATAGATTAGGGTATGTTATAGGCCTATCTAAAACAATGTGTTTTTAGGGCAGGTTTAAAACTGTGGATGTTGGAAATTAATTTGTCTGGGGTAGTGCATTCCAGGGCACTGGTGCGGATTATGGAGGATTATAATCTAAGGCAGAACGTATAGCGTAGGTTGGGTGGTAGACAGATGTTAGGAGGTGCGGCACTGTGGAGGGCTTTGTAGTTGAGAGTAATAAATTTGAGTTTAATTCTGAAGGGAATGGGCAACCAGTGCAGTGACTGGCACTGGGTAGAGGGGTTGGTGTAGCGGTTGGTCAAAAAGATGAGCCTGGCTGCTTCATTAAGTATAGATTGGAGAGGGCAGAGTTTAGTGAGTGGAAGACCGATTAGTAATGAGTTATAGTAGTCAAGACAAGAGTGAATCAGAGCAACAATGAGAGTTTTAGCTGTTTCCACAGTAAGAAAAGGGTGGATTCTGGAGGTGTTTTTGAGGTGAAAATGACAGGAGCGGGAAAGTGCTGCTGCTTTGGAGTTATGGTAGTGCCACACACTAAGATGGATACGTCAGGTTTAGGTAGATTAGTAGATGGTGGAAACACAAGGAACTCAGTTTTAGAAAGCTTCAGTTTCAGATAGAGAGAGAGCGAGGACATGATGTTAGAGACAGCGGACAGACAATCACTGGTGTTTTGTACTGGTGTTTTTATTGGCAGATGCCTGCCGGGGTTCATCCATACATGGATGTAAAAGCAACAAGCAATGGCTTTTGACAAGCCCTTCAAAAAATTTACCCTTTTTATTGGCAGATGCCTGCCGTGGTTCAGCCATACATGGATGTAAAAGCAACAAGCAATGGCTTTTGACAAGCCCTCAAAAAGTGTACCCTTTTTATTGGCAAGGGTGGTAGTAGTAGTAGCAGCACATTAAAAGACACTGGACAGTCACAGGACAAAGCCCTGTGGTGGGGCAAGCCTCAGGCCTGCTTGTAGCAGACGGCAGCAGAGGTGTATTGGTGGTAGTAGAGGTAGCCAACAGACAGCAAGGGTGGTAGTAGTAGTAGTAGTAGTAGTAGTAGCAGCACATTAAAACAGACTGGACAGTCACAGGACAAAGCCCTGTGGTGGGGCAAGCCTCAGGCCTGCTTGTAGCAGACGGCAGTGGAGGTGTATTGGTGGTAGTAGAGGTAGCCAACACAGACAGCAAGGGTGGTAGTAGTAGTAGCAGCACATTAAAAGACACTGGACAGTCACATGACAAAGCCCTGTGGTGGGGCAAGCCTCAGGCCTGCTTGTAGCAGACGGCAGTGGAGGTGTATTGGTGGTAGTAGAGGTAGCCAACGGACAGCAAGGGTGGTAGTAGTAGTAGTAGCAGCACATTAAAAGAGACTGGACAGTCACAGGACAAAGCCCTGTGGTGGGGCAGGCCTGCTTGTAGCAGACGGCAGTGGAGGTGTATTGGTGGTAGTAGAGGTAGCCAACACAGACAGCAAGGGTGGTAGTAGTAGTAGCAGCAGCACATTAAAAGACACTGGACAGTCACCGGACAAAGCCCTGTGGTGGGGCAAGCCTCAGGCCTGCTTGTAGCAGATGGGCGGCAGTGGAGGTGTATTGGTGGTAGTAGAGGTAGCCAACACAGACAGCAAGGGTGGTAGTAGTAGTAGCAGCACATTAAAAAAAGAGACTGGACGACAGTCACAGGACAAAGCCCTGTGGTGGGGCAGGCCTCAGGCCTGCTTGCAGCAGATGGGCGGCAGTGGAGGTGTATTGGTGGTAGTAGAGGTAGCCAACACAGACAGCAAGGGTGGTAGTAGTAGTAGTAGCAGCAGCAGCACATTAAAAAAAGAGACTGGACGACAGTCACAGGACAAAGCCCTGTGGTGGGGCAGGCCTCAGGCCTGCTTGTAGCAGATGGGCGGCAGTGGAGGTGTATTGGTGGTAGTAGAGGTAGCCAACACAGACAGCAAGGGTGGTAGTAGTAGTAGCAGCACATTAAAAAAAAGAGACTGGACGACAGTCACAGGACAAAGCCCTGTGGTGGGGCAGGCCTCAGGCCTGCTTGTAGCAGACGGGTGGCAGTGGAGGTGTATTGGTGGTAGTAGAGGTAGCCAACACAGACAGCAAGGGTGGTAGACTGGTAGTAGCAGCACATTAAAAAAAGAGACTGGACGACAGTCACAGGACAATGCCCTGTGGTGGGGCAGGCCTGCTTGTAGCAGACGGCACTGGGGGTGGATTGGTGGTAGAAGTAGTAGCAGCACCAACAGCGGCACATTAAAAAAAGAGTGGACAGGACAGAATCCCGTAGTAGCAGGCGGCAGTAGCAGGCGGCAGCGGCAGCAGCAGCAGCCATGTCAGATCTAATCAGTGGCATCAGGCACAGGGGTTTTAAAATCCTCACCGATCCACGCTTGATTCATTTTCAGAAACGTGAGATTTTCCAAGCTGTTGGCGGACAATCTTGTTCACTTAGGGGTGACGAAGCCCCCTGCCGTGTTGAATACCCTCTCTGACGCTACACTGGAGGGTGGACAAGACAGTACACCCATGGCAAACTGGGCCAGTTCTTGCCAATGATCCAATCTGCTGACCCAGAAGTCCAAGGGGTCTGGGATCAGCATTTCTGACGGAGAAAGGGCACAGTCCAGGTACGAGTGAACCTGGTTGTTTAGGTGCTGCACCTGGTGATGGTGAACATCCCTTTGGTGACTACGATGTGTGTCAGGTCGGGGTATTGGATGTAAAAATGTTGTCCAAACTGAATTGGCTGCTGCTGCCGCCTATTGCAGAGGTAGCTCTGCCAGAGGCGGTGGAACGATGAGACAGTGGGGAGCGGAGAGTGGCCCCCCGGTCAGACATGCTTGCAGCAGGTATTTGCCGTGACAAGCTGGCTGCATAGCTTCTCTCGATAATAAGCCAATTTTGCCTCCCTCTCAGAAGGCGCAAAAAACTCCCCCATTCTGGCTTTATACCGAGGGTCTAAAGTGTGGCTATCCAGTACTCATCTCTTTGCTTCATGCTAACAATACGACAGTCAGCGCGCAAGTAACGAAGCATACAGATCGCCATCCTGGCCAGCGTTTCAGAGGGCCCGGTTGGTTCCATCTCCGCCCCATACTGCCATGGTTGTCCATCGTCAAGGTCGTCGTCAGACTCGTCATCACCACCATCACTGTCATGTAGTGCGGCTGCCTCGTCCCCTATCCCTTCCTGTGATTCCATCTCCAAATCTAGCTCCTCTTCAGGTCCTGTTTCCTCATCCTCATCCTCCTCCTCAACATCCATAGCCAGATGTGATCCTTCCTCCATCCTTTGCTGAATCATCGCTGTGAGCGTTTGCTCCATAATGAATATCAGCGGCATAACATCGTTCATTCCGCTAGCGTCACGACTCACAAATCGTGTGGCCTCTTCAAAGGGCCTCAAAACGCGACATGCGTCTCTAACCAGCTGCCAGTGCCTGAGCTCGAAATTACACTGGCTCCAAACGCTGCCCATCTGCTGCATCAGGAAATCATTCACGGCCTTCCGCTGTTCGTACAGACGGTCCAACATGTGCAGGGTGGAATTCCAGCGTGTTGGAACATTGCAAATCAGGCTGTGTTCTGGGAGATTGTTTTGACGCTGCAAGTCCAGGAGGGCGTGCTTAAATGCATACGAACGTCTAAAGCGAACGCAAACCCTCCTGGACATGGCCAGCACACCCTTCAAACCAACATATGACTTTAAGAAGCGTGTTATGACCAGATTGATCACATGTGCCATGATGCACAGCAGCAGCTCCTGCCCTGTGTGGCTTTTCTCGCCCAGGCTCAGCAGGTGTAAGACAGCGTTGTGGCACTTCACCTTGCACCTATGAAAAGAGGAGGGAGGAGGAGTGGAAGATACGCTGTGTCCTGTTGGGGACGGGAAGACCTCCATTGAGGAAGGCAAGGAGGAGGAGGAGGAGTAGGAGGAGGAGGATGGTAGGCGCCTGGTGTCCGGAGTTGAACCAGAAAGACACAAGCGTGGAGGTGGTAATGCCTGGCATTGCTGCGGTGGTTCATCGGACTGCAAAATATTGACCCAGTGGGCCGTGAAAGACATGAACTGTCCCTGCCCATAGTTGCTGCTCCACGTGTCGACGGTGGCATGTACCCTGCTGCACACGGATAATTGCAAGGACTGGCACACCTTTTCCTCCACATGCTTGTGCAAGGCAGGGACAGCTGTTTTGTAGAAGTAATGTCGGCTAGGTACTCGCCACCTAGGCTGAGCGCACGTCATCAATTGCTTGAAGCCGGCGGAGTCGACCAGGTGGTACGGCAACGACTGCACCACCAACAACTTAGCCAGGTGTGAATTAAGCCGCACGACAAGTGGATGACTGGGTATATATTGTTGCTTATTGGACAACGATTCCGTAATGGATAACTGACGGGATGTAGGAGGAGCACTAGATGACAGTGATGATGATGATGACAACGACATGGTGGATAAGGCCTGGCTACTAATTAGATGACAGGGACTCGGAGCAGCAGCAGCAGCGGCAGAGTGGTCTTCATTAGATGTACATGATAATGGTGGGGCATGTCGATTGTCCCACATGGCCTTGTGATGCCGCTCCATGTGTTTACGTAGAGCGGTAGTTCCTACATTGCTGCCCTGCCCACGCCTTACTTTCTGCTTGCAGATACGGCACTGTGCCATGTTTTCGTCCTCCGGGAAGGTACAGAAAAATTGCCACACGGCAGAGTATCGTAAATAGGTAGTACCACGTCGTCCACCACCACCACCACCCGAGCTTGCCCCTTGTCTGGCAGGCTTTTTTCGGGAGCCAACACCAGCATCAGTGTCGCCGTCACCGGCTCCTGAGCTGACCCTACCGCTGCAACGTTTTGCAGATTGACTTCTGCCCCTACCTCGTCTTGGCTGTTTATCACGGCCAGTGCCGCCACTACTACCCTCCTCCTCTGATGCCGTCATCACCTCGTCACCTGGTTCCCACGTCCTGTCTAAAACAACATCATCATCATAGCCTTCCTCATCATCCCCGCCACTTCTGTCACTGTGTTGTGAATGTGATGTGACATCATGGCGGGCTCCATGCCCCCCCTCATTACTGCGTCTGCCACCACGGCTACCACCACCAACACCCCCACTACCGCAGCTATGCGTCTCGGACACCGCTTCCACCTCCACCACCGCCGCAACACACTCCGTTGGCTGACTCGCGGAAAACAAATCATCATCACTATATTGTTCAGTATCTTCCTTCGCACCCGAGGAGATGTCTCTTAGGACTCTCAGGAAACATGGCTTCCCGCTAGGAAGGGGGAGCGAAGACATAGATGATGGAATGGAAACGCTAGAAATACCCATATTACTACTGTCACTGTGCCAAGGAACTGTAGAGGATCTGGAATCCAACAAAACCTGGCTTGAAGCCAGATCGTCAGAGTCTTCCTGCTGAGATGACCGCGAGCCAGCCAACCAGTCCACAATGGCCGTATTGTCTAAAGTAACCCGCCCACCGGAGGAGATGGACAAGTCTGGCTTGCTGATACTGCTACTACTACCAGCAGGCACATGGCTGCTGCTACTAGTGGAACTGGGCACATGTCTTGTGCCACAAATGCTGGTACTGGGTCTGGCACCAACAGATACAACATTTGGACTGGAAGAGGAGACGGCATGGGTGTTTTCTCCTATACCCCATCCTTTCACAACCTTTTTTTTACCAGACATTTCACTGCTGGAGTGCAGCAAGTTGAATCAAAACCTGGGGGATGAGCCCCTTCTAAAAGCGTATTCACACTGACACTGGCTTGCCAAATGGCAATGAATGAGAATTTCTATCAGCCACGCTGCAGTGCACTCAGGGAATGCTGGGCGTTGTAGTACTGCTACTACTACAAAGGCTGCCTGTATTGCAAGTTGGATTGTTATTCGTTTGTTATGTTAACGGCCGGGGATGAGCCCCTTCCAAAAGCGTATTCACACACTGACACTGGCTTGGCAAATGGCAATGAATGAGAATTTCTATCAGCCACGCTGCAGTGCACTCAGGGAATGCTGGGCGTTGTAGTACTACGTCTACTACAAAGGCTGCCTGTATTGCTAGTTTGCTTGTTATTTGTTTGTTATGTTAACGGCCGGTGATGAGCCCCTTCTAAAAGCGTATTCACACACTGACACTGGCTTGGCAAATGGCAATGAATGAGAATTTCTATCAGCCACGCTGCAGTGCACTCAGGGAATGCTGGGCCTTGTAGTACTACTACTACTACAAAGGCTGCCTGTATTGCAAATTGGATTGTTATTTGTTTGTTATGTTAACGGCCGGGGATGAGCCCCTTCTAAAAGCGTATTCACACTGACACTGGCTTGGCAAATGGCAATGAATGAGAATTTCTATCAGCCACGCTGCAGTGCACTCAGGGAATGCTGGGCCTTGTAGTACTACTACTACTACTACTACAAAGGCTGCCTGTATTGCTAGTTGGATTGTTATTTGTTTGTTATGTTAACGGCCGGGGATGAGCCCCTTCTAAAAGCGTATTCACACTGACACTGGCTTGGCAAATGGCAATGAATGAGAATTTCTATCAGCCACGCTGCAGTGCACTCAGGGAATGCTGGGCCTTGTAGTAGTACTACTACTACTACTACTACTACTACTACTACAAAGGCTGCCTGTATTGCAAGTTGGATTGTTATTTGTTTGTTATGTTAACGGCCGGGGATGAGCTCCTTCTAAAAGTGTATTCACACTGACACTGGCTTGGCAAATGGCAATGAATGAGAATTTCTATCAGCCACTGTGCACTGACTCAGGGAATGCTGGGCGTTGTAGTACTACAAAGCCTGCCTGTATTGCAAGTTGGATGCAACGGGGATGAGCCCCTTATAAAAGCGTATTCACACACTGGCTGAGTAGTGAGTAGTGGATGAGCCCCTTCGATTGCTGGATTCCTGCCTTTTAGATTCCTAAAGCTTTCCCTTACTGCACAGAGATGCTATCCCTACAGCTCCTGTCTGTAAAATGGCCGCTGAGCTCCGTGCATAGACTTTTATTGCAGGCTTGAGCCCGCCCCTATGCTGCCTCCCGATTGGCTGGGAGAGCCGTTTGCAAGGCATTATGTGGTAGCCTGATGATCTTGTGAAATCCTGCATTTTAGATGTAACATGTGGCAGGCGCCAAAATGTAGCCGGGTTCAGTCAAAACGGGTTCGGCCGAACCCGGTGAAGTTCGGATTCGCTGCGAACCGAACTTTTCCGGAAGTTCGGACCGAAACCTGGTTCGTTTGTCCCGGTTCGCTCATCTCTACTAGAGACTTCTACTTCTGTTATTGGCTCAAATGCTGAAAGTGAAGACAGAGTGCGGGAGGGAAAGGGGTCGATGTTACTAGGGGAGTGGAAGATAATATCATGATGGATATTGTCAATTTTAATTTTAACTTTAAGTGGCCAGGTTTTCAGCACTGAGATCTGTGATTGGCGTCAGCACTTTGGGACTAACGTGAGAATGAAATGTATCAAAGAGTTATTTTAGATTATTAGATAGTGTGGAGATGAGAGAGGTGAAATAGACTTATTTGGCTCGCTGAAGAGCAGAGTTGTAAATTCTCAGCATAAATTTGTAATGGAGGAAGTCTTCTGACAACTGCGATTAAGCCATGTGCCAGGGTTGTGCATGTCTTTGCCGGGTGGTTCAGAGTGCAGGGGGGCTGCATCATCCATAGCATTTTTGAGAGTTTATTTGTAATGTTTGGTGGCCAGATTGGGACAGGTGAGGGAAGCGATAAAAATTCATAGACAGTCTACAGTCCACATTGTCCCCTGAGTGTTAATAGCATATAGATTTCTGTATGTCTGATGGGTAGGCATGTCTTGAGGAGGCAGAAAATTTATGATAGTAAAGCAGAGAAGGTTGTGATCAGAGAGCGGGAGAGGAGAGTTATTAGTCAGAAACTGAGCAGAGACGGAGGAAGACCAGGTCAATGAATGGCCACCTTTATGTGTAGGAGAATTAGTAAATTGTGACAGACCTAGGGAGAAGGTTAAAGAGACTCTGTGACCACATTATAAGTGCCCTATCTCCTACATAAGTACATCGGCGCTATAATGTAGGTGAGAGCAGTGCTTTTTATTTAGAAAAACAATATTTTTTTTACCACGTTAGGAGCGATTTTAGCTTTATGCTAATTAATTTCTTAATGCCCAAGTGGGCGTGTTTTTACTTTAGACCAAGTGGGCGTTGTACAGAGGAGTGTATGACGCTGACCAATCAGAGTCATGCACTTCTCTCCATTCATTGAGTCAGCGCATAGCGACACTGCGTTGTTCACTATGTGCTGTCTTATACTGACATATTAACGTTACTGAAGTGTTTAGACCGTGACTAGACATTCCTTGCAGCCAGGACGGGATGTCTATTTACAATCCCAGCACTTCGTTAACATTTCTGTGGTACTTACAGCAGAGCAAGCGTAATCTCGCTGTAAATGACAGGTTACAGCGAGATTACGCTTTGCTCTGCTGTAACTACCAAACAACCGTTAACGAAGTGCAGCTATTGTGAATAGACTTCCTGGCTGGAAGGAATGTCTAGTCCAGGGGTCTCAAACTCGGCCGGGTAGGTGGGCCACATATAGAAAAAATGGGAAGTCGACGGTCCGCATTACTTTCAAATTTGATACAATACAAAATTATTGTTAATCAATTCGTTATTTGAACTACTACAACAATACTACATAACTAAATTACTATAATAATAGCGCTAGGTTTAAAATTTTAGATATTTCTCCACATGCTTATTTCAACAATTCAGTTTTCCAGTTTGAGTGTCGCTAAATGCAGTCCGGCGGCTCAGTTAGCAGCGTTTGGCAGACACACATGTCAAGATTGGGCAGCCCCTTTTTAGATAGTGCCACAGTGCCCTCTGTGGATGCTGCCGCAGTGCCCTCTGTGGATGCTGCCGCTGTGCCCTCTGTGGATGCTGACGCAGTGCCCACTGTGGTTGCTGCCGCAGTGCCCTCTGTGGATGCTGCCGCTGTGCCCTCTGTGGATGCTGCCGCAGTGCCCTCTGTGGATGCTGCCGCAGTGCCCTCTGTAGATGCTGCCACAGATTCCTCTGTAGATAATGCCACAGTGCCCTCTGTAGATAATGCAACACACCCCTAGATAATGCCACAGTGCCCTCTGTAGATAATGCCACAGTGCCCTCTGTAGATAATGCAACACATCCCTAGATAATGCCACAGTGTCCTCTGTACATACTGCTACAGTGCCCTCTGTAGATGCTGCCACAGTGCCCTCTGTAGATGCTGCCACAGTGCCCTATGTAGATGCTGCCACAGTGCCCTCTGTAGATGCTGCCACAGTGCCCTCTGTAGATGCTGCCACAGTGCCCTCTGTAGATGCTGCCACAGTGCCCTCTGTAGATGCTGCCCAGTGCCCTCTGTAGATGCTGCCCAGTGCCCTCCGTAGATGCTGCCACAGTGCCCTCCGTAGATGCTGCCACAGTGCCCTCCGTAGATGCTGCCACAGTGCCCTCCGTAGATGCTGCCACAGTGCCCTCCGCAGATGCTGCCACAGTGCCATTCGCAGATGCTGCCACAGTGCCCTCCGCAGATGCTGCCACAGTGATGTCAGGGGCTTTCCCAGAGCTGGAGTCCCGGAGCAGAGCCGCTTCTAGCACCCTGCCTGGGATTCCAGATCTGCTCCTGACATCACTGTCTATATATGGACAGAGATGTCAGGGGCAACCCCAGAGCTGGAGTCCCGGGCAGAGCGCTAGTAGGCTCTTCCTGGGACTCCAGCTGTGCTCCTGACATCACTGGGACTCCTGCTCTGGGGAAGCCCCTGACATCATTGTCGATGTATGGACAGCGATGTCTGAGGCTTCCCCAGAGTCCCAGAGCAGAGCCTATACTAGCACTCTGCCCGGGACTCTGGCTCTGGGGAAGCCCCAGACATCGTGTGTCCAAACATGGACACCGATGTCAGTGAATTCCACCGAGTCCCGGAGCAGAGCCGATACTAGCGCTCTGCCCGGGACTCCGCTCTGGGAAAGACCCTGACACACTGTCCATATATGGACAGTGATGTCAGGGAATTACACAGAGTCCCGGAGCAGAGCCTATACTAGCTCTCTGCACGGGACTCCGGCTCTGAGGAAACCCCAGACATCGTGTGTCCAAACAGGAACAGCAATGTCAGGGAATTCCACAGAGTCCCGGAGCAGAGCCGATACTAGCGCTGACTAAATGAATGGAGAGAAGTGCATGACGCTGATTGGTCAGCGTCATACACTCCTCTGTACAATGCCCACTTGGTCTAAAGTAAAAACACGCCCACTTTGGCATTAAGAAACTAATTAGCATAAAGCTAAAATCGCTACTAACGTGTTAAAAATAGATAGTTTTTTTAAAAATAAAAAGCACTGCTGTCACCTACATTATAGCGCCCATCTCCTTATGTAGGAGACAGGGCACTTATAATGTGGTGACAGAAACTCTTTAAAGATAGAAACTGGGTGGCAGATGAGGATATTTGGCTTAAAATCATGACTGATTGTAGCCTTAGGGTACTTGTTTTTTAGTAAGGTACTTGTTATACTTGTTTTTCCTCCTATAAATCAATAGAACAAGCTGTGATAAGAAACTTTGTAATAAATCCCATTACAGAAAAATGCCTCTTTCTTCACATATCAGACTTCTCTCCTCCTTCCGCCTGCCTCCTGCACTCATCACTTACCTCTAAAATACCGGCTAAAATCAATTTTCAGTGAGGCAAAGACGGATTATCAATTTCACTGAAAGATCAGGTTACAGCTGCTGTCCAAATAAGTCTATGGAGAGAGGAGGGGGAGGACGAGGAGGAGGGACTAACTGTTCACTACTCCTGTATAATGTCCTTCATGCTGCTGATGTTTCCTTGTGGTGTCCCCCAATTATTTAAATATATAGGTACATTATAAACCATGACGCGAGACTAGTGATGATATTAAACTTTCTAGCATGCACTTATTGCTGCAGTCCCAAAATTGCTGTCTAAGGCCCGGAGCAACCACACAGTTTTAATGCAGTTTTTGGCTCAGTATTTTGAGCCAAAGCCAGAAGTGGGTCCAAAAGGAAGGAAAGGATAAAGAAAAGACTGATATTTCTCTTCTTTTGTGTTCACTCCTATGTTTGGCTAAAAAAAACGGATCCAAAAACTGTATCAAAACTGTGTGTGTGATTCTAGCCCAATGGATATACAAAAATGTGTGGTTTGGAGCGGAATATTTTCTTCCTAACAGGGCACACATGCGTGTTGGCCTACTGCTTATTACTAAGCAGTATGCTGCCTTCCTCTACGCATGCATCTGACAGACATAACAATACAGCGTACGCACCCCTTATCTGTTGCTTGGCAACACGATGCCAAAATACAATGTACTGACTCTCCGACTGCTGCTAAGCAACATGACGTCTTCCAACAAGCATGCCCCAAAACGACCTAACATACCCCGATCAGAATGTAAAAGAGATTGAGAAGGATTAAATATGAATTATTAAATTGACAGTAGATCTCTCTCATAGAAATGTTTATTGAAATTAGGGTTCTCTACATGTGTATCTTTTAGGAACATAAAACTCGGGGCACCAGTTGCATTAAGAGGAGATGCAATTTTATTATTAAGATAAATACTACCTCTAGTGAATTCTTTCATAATTTCAGCTCCCAAGTCTGGTAGCTAAAGTATACCTTAGGGAAAAGGTGCCCAATATTTAACCCTTTAACGACTGCCATACAGCTATATACGTTGTAACGGCCGATGCCCCGTGCAGTTAGCACGTGTATAGACGTCGTCAGCATGGAACGGGTTTAATGAGTGCAGTGCTGCTTTAGTCTGAGCAGCACTGCACTCTCATGTCGGCCGGGGTTATGAGAGCCGTGAAATACACCCCCCACTGTAGATAGTGCCACCCATAACCCCCTCTAGGCAGGTCAAAGCCCTCTGTAGATAGTGCCAACTAAGCTCCCTCCAGCATCGGACTCCCTGGCCAGCGTTCTGGCCGAGGATTCCCCTCCCCACTGTAGATAGTGCCACCCCCCTTGCAGATAGTAACCCCCCGCTGTAGATCACATCACACCCCCCTCCCCCACTGTAGATAGCACCATCTGAACTCCCTCTAATAGCGGAATCCCCAGTGTCAGATCGCACTGGCCGGGGATTCCACTTCTAGATAGAGCCCTTGACGTCACTGTCCATTTGGATAGTGACGTTAGTGGCTCTCTCTAGGAGCAGAATCCCCAGCCGACACTCTGGCCGGGGATTCCGCTCCTGGAGAAGCCCCTGGTGTCACTATTCTTATATGTACAATGACGTCAGCGGCTTTCTCTAGGAGCGGAATCCCCGGTGTTAGATCGTTCTGTGCCAGGGAACGGAATCCCCGGCCGACACTGTGACCGGGGATTTCGCTATTGGAGAAGCCCCTGGTGTCACTATCCATATATGGACAGTGACCTCAGGGCTTCTTGTGGTAGCAGAATCTTCGGCCAGAGGGATTCCGTTCCTACAGGGAGCTACACTGGTGCTATTTACAGGAAGGGGGTGCCATTTATGGGGGGAGGGGGGAAGCGCTATCTGCAGTGGGGATTTTACTAAATACAGGGGGGATGTTGCTATCTACTGGGGGTGTGGTGCTATCTACAGGGGGGTGCTATATACAGGGGGTGTGGCACTATCTACAAGGGTACTGTGGCATTATATTGGCACTATCTACAGGGGACACTGTGGCACTATCTACATGGGCACTGTGTGTGGCACTATGTGGGCATTATCTACAGGGAGAACTGTGGCACTATGTGGGCACTGTGGCAATATTTACAGTGGGCACTGGCACTATGTGGGCAATGTGGCACTATCTACAGTGGTATTGCGTCACTGTCTACATAGGCACTGTGGTGTTTACAGGGGGTTGGGACAAAAAACCCTAACAAATAAAAATTTATTTTCTTTAACGTCCATGAAAAACGGATGGCAAATGCTGGTTAAAAACAGTCAGATGGCTAGGAAATGGATTAAAATTTTGAGACACATTGATGCAAAACAGCCATGAAAAACTGACAGTTGATTCGTTGTTGACTGCCAATTTTTCCACGGTCATGTGTGTATATAGCCCTCTTTACTCTCCCCTCACAGCAATCCAGGGTGAGGGAGAGAGAAAAGGACTAAGGCCCTGTTCACACTGAGTATTTTGACGAGCTTTTTGGAGCGGAAACCGCTCTGCAAAACTTGTCAAAAACCGTCCGAAAATGCCTCCAATTGATTTCAATGGGAGGCAGGGGCGGTTTTCTCCCACGAGCAGTAAAACCGCCTCGCGGGAGAAAGAAGGGACATGCCCTATCTTCGCATGGTTACACCTCTGACCTCCCATTGACATCAATGGGAGCCAAAGAAATCGTATTTCGCTGAGTTTTTTGCCCGTAGCACTCAATGGGTGCGAGCGAAAAACACTGCGAAAAACGTGGCGAAAATCGTGGCAAACGACATGCAGGAAGGACAAAATCTGCCTCAAAATCCCAAATGGAATTTTGAGGTGGAATTTTCCTCCTGCAAAAAAAACTCAGTGTGAACGAGGCCTAATTGTTACAGAGCCCTACAGTGTATGTATGGGTGTGGGTGTGTATGTAGATTAGATAGATAGATAGATAGATAGATAGATAGATAGATAGATAGATAGATAGATAGATAGATAGATAGATAGATAGATAGATAGATAGATAGATAGATAATTACCAAAAAGTTTTTTTTCTTTAATTTTTAGTGATTAATAAAAATGAAAAAGACTGAATTAATTAAACTAATCTAGAAAATGAAAGCCTCATAAGTCTTGTAAAAAAAAACTAAGTAAAAATAGTTGTGATATTCAAAGCGGTTCCAAAGATATTATCGTTTAAAGAAGTGCATATCAAAAATGGAAAATTTGACCTGGACACAGGGGCATTAATGTCTCTTTGTCATGAAAGGGTTAATCTCAAAATTTAATGTAAACGGGTGGTGATGAGCCACAAATGTTAATCAAAAGGAATCTTATCAAAGACATGAACAAAATTAAATAAATGTTCGATTTAAATGACCTGTGAATCCATGCACCAAGTCATACCCCCTTGAGGGGCGTTTTAACCCCTTCAGGAGGATTTCTTCAAATCTGCCGTGTTTTACTTTACGTGGTAATAACTTTGGAATGCTTTTACCTATCCAAGCAATTCTGAGACTGCTTTCTTGTGACATATTGTACTTTATGTTAGTGAAAAAATGTGGTCGATAAATTTTGTATTTTTTTGTGAAAAACACAAATAATGAGAACATTTTGTAAAAATAAGCAGTTTTCTCAATTTAAATGTATCTACTTGTAAATCAGATAGTAATACCACACAAAATAATCACTAGTTAACATTTCCCAAATGTCTCCTTTATGTTTGCATCGTTTTTTTAATGTTTCCGTTCCGGGCCATGTTTCCGTTTCTAACGGCCAATTTTTACTTGGTTTGCATCGTTTTTTTCCCTGTCGGTTTTAAAAACTGATGAATTTAATTTGCCAATTTTTTGCCACACACTTCCCTCTGTAGATAATACCACACCGCCCCCTGTAGATAATGCCACACACTGCCCTCTGTAGATAATGCCACACACTGCCCTCTGTAGATAATGCCACACACAGCCCCCTGTAGATACTGCCACAGACTGCCCTCTGTAGATAATGCCACACACTGCCCTCTGTAGATACTGCCACAGCCCACCTGTAGGTAGTGCCACACAGCCCCCCTAAAGGTAGTGCCACACAGCCCCCATCTAGGTAGTGACACACAGCCCTCTTGTACATAGCACCCCCGTAGATGGCACACCCCCATAGATGGCACCACCTCTTCCTGTAGAAAGCAGCACTGTAAGGGACCGCTCCAGGAGAAGTTCCTAACCATATATGAAGTGTGACGTCAGGGATTTCTCCTGAAACGGAATCCCCCGCCACAGCGGCTGCAGAAGGATGTTACTACCTGCAATCATGTAGTTTCAGAACATGAATTATGATTCTTGACTTTTCTTTGGGCGCGATCACATTATTTTCCATTATGTGCATAAATAGATAATTTTTTTCTTCATCTCCTGACGAAGCTGGCAGGTTACCAGCGAAACGTTGCGTTTATTTTAGATATTTTTAAATATATAACAAGACTTTTATACGGATGTCTGTACTGATGTCTGAATGATTACTCAAACACCTATACCGCATCTCCCTAAGTATAGAAAACAGAGTAAGCCTAAAAATAAGCAAACTACGACAACCATTTTCCACCACTAGAACACTCGAGATCCCAAGGCTATCCTACCGATCGGAAAACAAGGATCGCACAAATCTGTAGAGGCATCCGTTGCTACTTCTAAATGCACTTCGCGTATAGATTTGATGTAAGTGCAACTTGTAGGGTTTGAGACTTATTACGTTGTTTCTTACTGCTCTTTTGCATGGTCATTTGGCATTTGATTTGTATTTGATTTGCTTTCTATCGTTTTTTTGTTTTGGAAGAAACAATCTCCGCACACCAAACACTACAAAAAATGTGTTCTATATTTTTTAATGGATTTCGTTGGTATCCATCATTTTGCCGGGCAAAATAATGCAGGATGCTGCGCTATTTTGTCAGTAAAATATGACGGAATCTACTATGTGGCCTCCTAACGGAGCCTCTGACACATATATTAGCAGAGCCTACGACTCCTTAGCTCAATTATGTATACGAATTTGCTTACCCCTCCCCCATTTACCCTCCAGTTCTATTCAATCATCTCCTTTTTATCTTTATTTGCCTGTCCTTGTCTGTGATTGCTTTACTGGAGCCATGGTCTGCATGACTACAAACATTTTCCTGTGAACTGCATTGCCTGATGGTCAATACAATACATTGCATTACATGCAAATACACAAATGAAAGGTTATGCTCTACATGTATAAAACGTTCCATGGTGGGAAATATCATATATGGATAAAACCATGTGCATCATTCGTATTATGTTGTGATGTGGGCAACAGACAGTCATCATTGTCAGCAAAAATATGTCTTAGCCCTCATGCTCAGCACGGAATACTTCTAGAGGAGAAAAGCTCCATACACATGACATGTGATTGATAGAATGTAAAAATTTCTGATTTGTACAGCATGCAACAGGAAGAACCTTTGTATACTTCTGTATGATATCAGAGGCATACAGAGATATAGTAAGGCTCCATACAATTCTATGGGTGCCCTATTACGGCTCTACATAAAACAGAGACATAATATGGCCGTGTGCAGGCCTAAAGTGATTTCCAGTGGGAAATGTTTATCCCACATCTTGAGACATTTTTTGAGTATGTGTTGTATGTCTGTGAGACTGCATTAATATCCATGATCACATTTTTACTTTGAAACAACAGTCTCTATTCTGGTGTTCCCGAAAGTACTACATTATCATTTATGTTAGCATAACCAGAGCCGTACCATCCATGAGACGAGATGAGGTTCTCACCTCAGACGACCCCCCCCCTCTTGCACTAATTGTACCTGCATGAGTGTCCGACCATTCAGTGCCTTACAATGATGCTGATTGGCAGGGCAACATGAGCGCCTTTCAATGACGCTAGCAGCGCGATGACACTTCCGTTGCTAAAAGCACCTTACAACAATGCAAATGGCGCGATGATGTCATCGCGTTGCTTGCGTCATTCAGCCCCAGGAAACCTGCTCAGAAGAGAGCAGGTCTGCATTGCCACCGGATGACGCGGAAACGGGATCATGCGAGTATGTAAATGTAGTTTTTTTTTCTAATAAATCTGTGAGTGGCATTATCTACAGGGGGGGGGGGAGTCTGTATGTGGGACACTATATACATGGGTGGGTTACCTGTGGAGCGCTATTTACAGGGGAGCAATATGTGGGGCACTATATACAGGGGTGGATTACCTGTGGAGCGCTATCTATAGTTGAGATATGTGGGGCACTATATACAGGGGAAGCTATATGTGGGACATTATATACAAGGGGAGCTATATGTGAGGTATTATTTAGAGGAGTGGGCTATATGTGGAGCACTATCTATAGGGGGAGCTATATGTAGGGCAGCACGGTGGCTTAGTGGTAAGCACTATTGCCCTGCAGCGTTTGAGTCCGTATGTGGGCGCTATCCACAGGGGGCTGTATGTGGGGCACTATTTACAGGGGCTTCTATGTAGGGCACTATCTACACCGCGTTCCAAATTATTATGCAAATGTTATTTTTCGCTGATTTTCCTAAATAGTCGATGCAAATGACAGTCAGTAGAATCTTCAAGCCATCAACCGTTGGAGTATAATGTGAATTTTATTGAACAAATCTCCTAATGATAACAGATTTTTTTTTTAGAAGTAAAAAACTCAAAATGCACTGTTTCAAATTATTATGCACAACAGAGATCAAAACAAAGGTTGTAATGAGAACTAAAATGGTAATTTGTTGAATTTGCAGCATCAGGAGGTCATATTTACATAAATCAAAAGCGCTTTCAAATAAAAAAAAACGTAGCAGGCCAAGTTACATCTTAACATAGGACCCCTTCTTTGATATCACCTTCACAATTCTTGCATCCATTGAATTTGTGAGTATTTGGACAGTTTGTGCTTGAATATCTTTGCAGGATGTCAGAATAGCCTCCTAGAGCTTCTGTTTTGATGTGAATTGCCTCCCACCCTCATAGATATTTTGCTTGAGGATGCTCCAAAGGTTCTCAATAGGATTGAGGTCAGGGGAACATGGGGCCCACACCATGAGTTTCTCTCCTTTTTTGCCCATAGCAGCCAATGACACAGAGGTATTCTTTGCAGCATGAGATGGTGCATTGTCATGCATGAAGATAATTTTGCTACGGAAGGCACGGTTCTTCTTTTTGTACCACGGAAGAAAGTGGTCAGTCAAACTCTACGTACTTTGCAGAGGTCATTTTCACACAGTCAGGGACCCTAAAGGGGCCTACCAGCTCTCTCCCCATGATTCCAGCCCAAAACATGACTCCGCCACCTCCTTGCTGACGTCAAGCCCATTACATTCTGCTTGGAAGGATTGTTCACTAGAGCAGTTACGCTTAGCTCTAAGGTACTGGCCTATTGGGATTCCTTTCTTGAGGGCAGGAGGATGATGACTTTCCCCAGTGTAGGAAACTATTAGTAGCCATTGCCTTCCGGAAAATGTCAGTTTGGACATTGCCACCAGGGTCCAGGGAGATCTTGAGGTCGAGAAAATTGATCATGTATCTCATGGGTGAACCTCATTCCGATAGAATCATTAAGTACAGACATGAAATCAGTGAATGTATTGGCATCCCCATCCCCATCCCAAAGAATGAGAATGTCATCAATATATCTTCCCCAAAATAAAATGTGAGATGTGAAAAAAAGTAAATCGACAGAAAAAACAATTGTGTCTTCCCACTACCCCAAAAATAAGTTAGCGTAAGTAGGAGCACAAACAGTGCCCATGGCCGTGCCCTTTATTTGAGGATAATATTTTTTATCAAAGACAAAAAAATTATGTGTACGCAAAAAACGTAAGAGTGATAACACAAATTCATTGTGTAACTGAAATTTGGTGCCTTTTGTACTTAAAAAGTGTTGGAACTGCAGTAAGACCCAAATTGTGCTGAATATTCGTATATAATGATTCCACATCTATACTAGCTATCATGGTAGTGGGAATAACGTTGCTCTCCTGGATCCTGGTGACAGTGTCCTTTAGATAGGAGGATAAGGAAGAAACAAAGGGTGACAACATTTCATCCACATAGAGGCTAATTCCCTGTGTCAGGTTATCATTTCCTGACACAGTAGGCCTGCCAGGGAGAGGGCGAATGGCCTTATGAACCTTTGGCAGAGCATAAAATGTTGCTAAAGTTGGAATAGGATTATATAAACATTTAAATTCATCCTCAGTGAGAAGAGTATATAATTCTGATAGGAAACCATCCGTGGGGCTGCCCTTCAGAATGACATGTGTATGTGTCTGTATCTGTATGTGAGAAGCGATATGAAGGTGAGTGTAAAATGAGACATTAGAGGGTGAAGACTGTGAGGAGGTTGAAACCTTGTGGGTGGAATTACAAAGGGAAGTAAACACTGAAAAAATTACTTTTGGTGTAATCTATAGACCCCCCAATATAACTGAAGAGATAGAAGGTCAAATATATAAACAAATGGAGCGGCCTGCACAGGCGGGTACTGTTGTGATAATGGGAGATTTTAATTATCGGGATATTAATTGGTGTCATGGTTCGGCTTCAACTGCAAAGGGGAGACATTTCCTCAACCTGTTGCAGTAAAATTTTATGTGCCAGTTTGTGGAAGACCCGACTAGAGGTGAAGCTCTGTTGGATCTGGTCATTTCTAATAATGCAGAGCTTGTTGGGAATGTTAATGTTCGTGAAAACCTTGGTAACAGTGATCATAATATAGTTATATTTTACCTATACTGTAAAAAACAAACGCAGGCTGGGAGGGCAAAAACATTTAATTTTAAGAAAGCCAATTTCCCCAGGATGAGGGCGGCAATTCAGGATATGGACTGGGAAGAACTAATGTCAAATAATGGGACAAATGATAAATGGGAGATTTTCAAATCTACTTTGGGTAATTATAGTGCAAAATGTATTCCTACAGGTAACAAGTATAAACGACTAAAATTAAACCCCACATGGCTTACACCTTCTGTGAAAGGGGCAATACATGACAAAAAAAGGGCATTTAAAAAATACAAATCTGAGGGTACATCTGCAGCCTTTGTAAAATATAAAGAGCTTAATAAAATCTGTAAAAATGTAATAAAATCAGCAAAAATACAAAATGAAAGGCAGGTGGCCAAGGATAGTAAAACAAATCCTAAAAAATTCTTCAAGCATATAAATGCAAAAAAGCCCAGGTCTGAACATGTAGGACCCTTAGATAGTGGTAATGGGGAGTTTGTCACAGGGGATCAAGAGAAGGCAGAGTTACTAAATGGGTTCTTCCGCTCTGTATATACAACAGAAGAAAGAGCAGCTGATGTAGCCGCTGCCGATGCTGTTAATATATCAGTTGATATACTGAATTGGATGAATGTAGATATGGTCCAAGCTAAATTAAATAAAATAAATGTACACAAGGCCCCGGGACCAGATGGGTTACACCCTAGAGTTCTTAAAGAGCTTAGTTCAGTTATTTCTGTCCCCCTCTTCATAATATTTAGAGAGTCTCTCATGAGTGGTATAGTGCCAAGGGACTGGCGCAGGGCAAATGTGGTGCCTATTTTCAAAAAGGGCTCTAGGTCTTCGCCGGGTAATTATAGACCAGTAAGCTTAACATCAATTGTGGGGAAAATGTTTGAGGGGCTATTGAGGGACTATATACAGAATTATGTGACAATAAATAGTATTATAAGTGACAGCCAGCATGGTTTTACAAAGGACAGAAGCTGTCAAACCAACCTGATTTGTTTTAATGAAGAGGTAAGCAGAAGACTAGACAGAGGGGCCGCTGTGGATATAGTGTTTTTGGACTTTGCAAAGGCATTTGACACTGTCCCTCATAGACGTCTAATGGGTAAATTAAGGACTATAGGTTTAGAAAGTATAGTTTGTAATTGGATTGAGAATTGGCTCAAGGACCGTATCCAGAGAGTTGTGGTCAATGATTCCTACTCTGAATGGTCCCCAGTTATAAGTGGTGTACCCCAGGGTTCAGTGCTGGGACCACTATTATTCAACTTATTTATTAATGATATAGAGGATGGGATTAATAGCACTATTTCTATTTTTGCAGATGACACCAAGCTATGCAATATAGTTCAGACTATGGAAGATGTTTGTGAATTGCAGGCAGATTTAAACAAACTAAGTGTTTGGGCGTCCACTTGGCAAATGAAGTTTAATGTAGATAAATGTAAAGTTATGCATCTGGGTACGAAAAACCTGCAAGCATCATATGCCCTAGGGGGAGCTACACTGGGGGAGTCAATTGTTGAGAAGGATCTGGGTGTACTTGTAAATCATAAACTAAATTTCAGCATGCAGTGTCAATCAGCTGCTTCAAAGGCCAGCAAAATATTGTCGTGTATCAAAAGAGGCATGGACTCGCGGGACAGGGATGTAATATTACCACTTTACAAAGCATTAGTGAGGCCTCATCTAGAATATGCAGTCCAGTTCTGGGCTCCAGTTCATAGAAAGGATGCCCTGGAGTTGGAAAAAATACAAAGAAGAGCAACGAAGCTAATAAGGGGCATGGAGAATCTAAGTTATGAGGAAAGATTAAAAGAACTAAACCTATTTAGCCTTGAGAAAAGACGACTAAGGGCGAACATGATTAACTTATATAAATATATGAATGGCGCATACAAAAAATATGGTGAAATCCTGTTCCATGTAAAACCCCCTCAAAAAACAAGGGGGCACTCCCTCCGTCTGGAGAAAAAAAGGTTCAACCTGCAGAGGCGACAAGCCTTCTTTACAGCGAGAACTGTGAATCTATGGAATAGCCTACCGCAGGAGCTGGTCGCAGCAGGGACAGTAGATGTCTTTAAAAAAGGCTTAGATAATTTCCTAGAACAAAAAAATATTAACTGCTATGCGTAGAAATTTTTTACTTCCCCTTTCCCATCCCACTTCCCCTTTCCCATCCCTTGGTTGAACTTGATGGACATGTGTCTTTTTTCAACCGTACAAACGATGTAACTATGTAACTATGTAACATAGGTAGTATTGTCATTGAGTAATCTATGGACCATGCTGACATAGTCATCACGGTCCATGATCACTATATTGCCTCCTTTATCGAAGGGTTTTAGGACCAAATTATCATTCTTACGCAGATCATCCAGTGCCATTCCAGGTGTTTACAAGAGGGAGTTTTTTCGGCGCGCCGCCATTAGCCCCGCTTACCCCTGAGGACGCTACAGCAGTAGCGAAACATGTCGGTGGGGGGCTTCTCATATTTTAATTTCTGCTTTATGCCGGACCTACCCTTGGACAAAGTTAACCAATTGACTGCCAGAAATAGCGGTCCTTATATCGGTCGTTAGGTGTCTTACACTGCTGCATATGCAGTAACCCCTTACACTTTTGTCCGGCAGTAAGCAGTGACAATTTTAAATCTCTATGTGTGGTCTGTCCCTTTGCTATATATAGCACAATAAAGAATTGATTTTACTTTTATGGTAGTTGGGAAATAGGGTTTCTTTCCTATTGGCACTTTGTTGTTAGTTGTATATTATGCCCGCCAACTACCCAGGGTCTTCATTATATTTTCGTTAATACACACTGGAGTTATCACAAGGAAACAGGTAGAATTCTTAATTGTAATAATTCCTAGTGTTGCGATTTTTCACTCATTCCTAAAATACATAAATCTTGTTTCCCTCTGCTTTTCGCCTCATAGCTGCCGGCATAGGCTCACTTAATGAAAACCTATGTGCATGGGTTCACGGACTGATATAACCTTTCATTAAATTCTTTCTGGGATTTATACAAGATATCAGATTTATACTATCTATCTATCTTACATCCATAGGCGACAGGCAAGGAGAGTCAAAGGTAAAGGCAGAGTCAAAACACAGGAAATCCATCAAACGAGAAGGCAGGGTATAACTAGCAGGCTAGGAGGAACATAATTGCTCAGGCAATGGTGGACACGACGAGGTCCCTTTTTATACCCTGGGAAAGCTGGGTAGTTTGGCGTGCACTGGCCCTTTAAGACGGGAAGTCAGCTCAAGCTCTAGGAAGTGCAGCAGGAGAGCAGCGGTGATGGATCGCTCGGCCAGCCTGGAATAATGGAGGAATGCGACGGCGGCCAAAAATCTGAGGGTTCCGTGGAATGGTAAGTATATGGCAGCTACGGGGATCTGCGGCTGTTACACGCTGTTACATCTAATTTTTCTCCAATACACATATTTCTTCACTGCGTGTACAGGGCATTGAACGAGTTAATCCTCCACTGAGGGAGGTGACCATAACCGTGAAGCATTCTGGATATTTATGCTTAATACCCGTGTTCATAAAGGTATGAATTATAGGCATTACTTAGCAATACATTGCTTATGTAAGGTGTTTTATATTAAATTAATAGAATTGCATGTAATCTTATATGAAATATTATATAATCAATAGGATTACATATTAACGGGGTTATCGAGTAAAGTCAGATTGAGTGGCCATCAATGTTCGACTTCCCCGCCAATTAGCGGTCTGAAGTGGCCACGACGCTCCAGGGAACGCTGCTTTAATTGAGTACACGTGTACGTACTGCACAGCGCCGCCACATTTGTAGTGGCTGTGCTCATTATTACAGCTTTGTGTATCCGCGTGCTGTCCGTTGTTTTTATGCACACATTGAATTCGGCTAGGTACGTGAAAATGTACCATTATAGGACATGCAGTCTTATATTGAGTTTCACGCAACGGACACTCGCTGCGTGAAAACTCATGCATGTGTGAATAGCCCCATTGAAATCAATGGGGCTGTGTGTTGTGCGTTGTTTCAATGCACAGCACATGGACAAGATTCACGCTCATGTGAAAGAGCCCTAAGGACCGCACTGGCCTGAAACGCATTAGCTGAGTTTGTCTTGTTTCAGTATTGGGTTTTCGTTGAATGCCATTTTAAAGCCAAGTGATTTTATGTTCCCACATCTGGATGCTGGAATTATTTTCCTTTCTGCATAATAAATCTGTTAAATTAAGATTATATCTGTCATTCCTGTGTCTTACAATGTGATTCTACTCTACAATGTATGCTTGAGTTATAAAAGGGTAATAGGCCCCCTTGTGGACATAAACGTTCACTCCTAAAAGACAAACTACCTTACAGAGTACTGAAAAAGTGAGACATGACAATTTCCAGTACAAAATTTCTGCATCTATTTATAAAAAAAAAAAACAGAGTGTTGACATCTTGATTTAGCTTATTGCCAGATATTGTGTTTTTTCCTGCTAATATCCTCATTTAAACATATAGGGTTACCTCTATTAATATAAACTCAAAGACATCAGCCCAGCCCAGTGAGTATAACTGAGGGAACTATGAAAGCTATTCCTAGAATTAAACCTTATTTTGTTTGTTCTAGATTCAATGAATCCCATCAGCATATAAACACAAAGTAGTTTATGTCATGGTAAGTCTAATAAACAGCGAAAGCACAAGAAGAGGTGTTCTAAAACCAGAATCCGTGTAGGAAATATTATCATTACTGCTGCAATAATATGGACAGCTAATTTATTCCTATGTGATCAATGACTAAAATCTTTTATTATGATATAATTTGATTTCAGCCTGACTCATAAATGATCTCCTGATAGTTGATATATACAATTTAAGGGTTCAGGCTGGCTTTACTCATTAAATATTTGTTGGTCTGCATACAATCTAAGGTAAAGGCCTCATTCACACTTGCATATTTAAGATCTGTATTTCTTCTCTAGATCCCAAATGCAGAGCTCATGTTATTCTATGGAGCTATTCACACATTCATACTTCTACACGCATTCTATATTGTTCAATAGGCAGTATGCTTGTACCCACATAAGGCGTCATGCTCGCAACTGTATTTTTTCTGGCCGTATACTATCCGCAATTGCAGATAGCATAGAAGACATGCTTTCTTATGGGCTAATTCACACAACCGTGGTTTCCACAATCCGTGCATTGCCTGGAGCCCGGACCGCAAGAAAAATAGGACATGTCATTTTACGGTCTGTATTTGCGGTTCGGGCACTTTGAAATGAATGCACATTTTGTGTGTGCAGGGTCTGTGATTGCGGACGGCCCGCGGATGACACTCCGCAGCCCTTCCATGCCGTAATCACGGACCGCGCACACAGGTACGGACGATTGCAGTTGGCCTAAGTCATTGGAACCTGAAACGACTATTCCTTATTCAGCCTCTATTATGGATCAGTATTTGGTCCTGTAAATACTGATGACATTACAACTGAAAATACAGATAAAAAAACACTGAAACAACAAGACAAAATACTGACAGAATACTGAACTAATGCTGACACACCTACCAAATGGGAACAAACTGACTGATGCCCCAAGTCTCACATAATGGGAAACAATCATAGGGCTAGTTGGATTTTATCACATCTATTACTTTGTTTCCCCAGGAGATACGCAGTGGCCAGACGTCTCTGGTGTTGCTTATTTCCCTTCCCCTATTAAACTAATATTCATGCTGGCCTGAACCAAATTTACATGTGTATAGAGTTAAAAACACAGCTGTCAGCTAAAAAGATTTCTTATGTGTAGGGGTAGCCTCAGCATTATATAGCTTTAAGATCTTATAGGCATTTGCCCTAAAGCAACTGTTTAGCCCCTTGTACACAATAGATTGTTGTCTAAACCCCAGGGCGTTTGATCATGAGGGGGGAAAAAGAATTAAGTTACATTTTATCTAATTCTATTGTTTTTCCCTAAGATAAGGAATGCCAGAGGTGCCCCTTACCCATGATAATATTATACATGTTTGGCTGGCTCAAGTATTCATGTTAATGGAGAGATTGGTGGCGTTAATTGTTGATTCAAACACCTTTACATTATGTGTGTTGTTAGTTTTGGAGCTCCTACTAGTAAAGGATTTTGTGTCTGTGAATGTTATAACAAAGATGCAGCCTAAATAATAGGACCACATATTCCAACTTGAATACAGTGGGAGGCTTTTTTTTCTTAAAGGCACCACAATCTGATTGTTCCCCCACCAGAGTCCTACACCAAAAGCTATATTCCATATATTGCACTGTTAAATGACACAATCCAGAATCAGCGGTCTCTAAAACTATATTTGTATCATACATCAGCAATTCTGGGTGCACAGGTAACCAAAGGGTTCAAATGGAAACGGCTGCATTTACACCATTTATACATGTACTGTCTCATGTATGCCTGTAAGTTTTATATAAAAAAACAATCTGTTTATGACTTGCAATTCCATTCCATTTCCTATTTCCTTTTTGAGCTAGACATTTTATCCACTTCAAAAATATTTACTGTAATAGAGATGAACTGCCAACTTTTAAGCAACACTTTACACCATTTATAAGAAAATTGATTTTTCATATTAGATCCTTTAATGGTTCACTTGGCTTTAAATATTTAGTTACAGTAGACTTCATGTCAATTACAGAGGAGTTTCTATACTTTAACTTTACTTCAAGTATGTAAATAGAATCTGGTGTATCTTCATTAAATGAGGACATAAATAAGTTAATTCTGCATCACTTTTCAAAATGGGTCATTTTCTATCTCCTCTTTCTAATTGAATAAGAGCAAAAGAAATATAGAATGAAGTCTATAATAAAGACCTTATGAGATTTCAATGCTTGAAAGATAACAGACATTTTACATGAGGAACAAGAACCTATAGAACAGAGATCCAAAATAACAAGGAACAGATAATAAATGTATAACAGTGTTATAAAAACATCTGTCTGCTCTGGACAACGTCATTCCATATGTCCTATTAGGGCATATGGAGGTATTAGCAGTGCCCAATTAGGACCCTGCTCTATTAGTTAGAGAAGAGGGCCCCTGGTAAATGTATGTTTTTATGCTCTAGAGGAGTGCGAGTGTCTATGTGATGCAATGATTGAAATGGGCACCAAATAATGCTAGTCAAGCAGTTCCCAGTGAAATGACAGTTGACACCAGCACTAAGACAGCAAATTGCCAGGGGACCTGCACACTGAAAAGTTGCACAAAGTGTGTAGATGTGTGTGTGTGTTTAAGTTATACTATGAGTGCCATATTTGCTATCAAAGCAATTAACTATAACAACCGCATGAAAACTAGAGCAGCAGAGAATGAATGCATTGTCACCAGCATCTGAATAAGATGACAGCTGTCGTTTTCCTAATACAGGTTAGAATGCAAAAAGTGAACTGTGGTACTATTCATAGCGGCTTCCATATAACATATGTCAACACAAAAGAAAAAAAAAAGTGTGCACACCCATGATGGTCAAAAGAAAGAAAATATAAACTTATTATTCTAGTATAAGCAAAGTATCTGACAAATAATTTAAAAACATCTAAAAAAAATAGTTCATACATAAAGAGTCACAGATAATAATGTGGCCATACTGTAGTGATAACCCAAAATATGGGAATGACCAGGTAAGGAATAAATGGTTAATGAATCAACCTCCCCACTAAACAGGATCATAAAGTTCTAGTATACGGCATGAAAATCTGATAGGTCAAGTATAAAGTGCAACGTGGCCCCCCCAAAAAAATTACTAAAATATATAATAAAGAAATAATAAAATGCAACGGAGTAGCTACCCAAAGCATACACATAAATAACGTGACATCCAATAGACCATTGTAATATAGGACAAGACCATGAGTCAAATCCAAATTGGGTAGAAAAGAATGTATAAGCAGCCAAACAAAATAAAGAAAAGTCGAGGGAGGATAAAATAGTCCTGGTCAGAACATACGCTACAGCAGAAGCCCCACGCATATCGCTGATACAAAGTTCAGCTTCCTCAGAGGAAGACATTACATATGTATTTCCAATATAATCAATTAACATTACCTAATGTGGCAAAGAAGAGATGGAAATGGCAGTGGCTCTCGGCGCCTAGAAATGAAGGCTTTAATTCAGTACCCTTGAATGAGGACTGTGCATGTCAAGTAAAAAGTATATAGTCAAACCGAATACTCTACTGCACATGTCGCCAAAGACATAGTGATGGGTTATGTCCAGTACACACAATCATTACTGCATCATATGCATAACATACGGTGCACAGGCTCATACCTAGTAGCGAAAAGTTAGAGAGACCCTAGGCCTAAATGTTCCACTATGCATACGGATGGAACCATAACAGGTATATGAAAAGAAAAAAATATATATATAACATCGATCTATGGAACACAATATACAAATGAAAAACTTAATATGCATTTAAGGTCAGTAGATGTAAGCTATCACATTAATCCAAAGAAAAAAATAACTAAAATAAACCCAAGTCGGTGAATGAATCCAATGTATCAAGTGATATATTCTTGCCCTAATATACCAGAAAAATAGTCAATATCCATGTAAACATAAATGACACTATTATGTCCTGAGCTTAACACGTTATAGATAGCAGAATGGCAGTACAAGGAACCTGTAATAAGGTCTCAAATTGACTGACAGGGCGATAAAGGGGAGGGAAAGGGCTTTTTAAATGTACCTTTTTCTCGATCGTGCAATTTGCATGCACAAGAAAATGATGTTTAATTCCCACGGCGCGCTGATTGCAAGTGCCATTGAGACGAAGAAGCACAATCCATACTACATACTACAGCCTTTTTGGGTCATGTATATTTGACATTTTTTGCTACTTTGGTCCCACTCCACTTTGTGACTTAGTTTATTTTCTCACAATGCCCTTTTCTATATGCTTGCCCAGAGGCATAGCTAGGTTCTCTTGCACCCGGGGCAAAGATTCAGCTTAGCGCCCCCCCCCCCCGCAAACTCTTTCCCGACATATTCCTTCCCACTCACCATGTTTGCTTTCTCAACCAATCAATGAGGTGTAACTTTTTTTTTCACTTTTATTTTAATGTAGCCATTTGTACATTTTACAAGCAGTATAGTTCTATGTGCGGTCCTTGTTTTGCGGATCCGTGAAATGCAGCCGTATAAATGGCAATAGACGTGTGCTTGACGCCTTAGGCCTCATGCCCACTTCAGTTTTTTTCATTAGGGTGCTATCCGTTGTTTGAACTGATAGCACCCTGACACATTGATTTCTATGGGGCCATGCACACTTTCCGTTGCTTTAACGGAACCGTGCCGCCATTCCCTCAAAAATAGGGCAGGTCCTACTCCTGCCCATTTTTGATGGAACAGTCTCGGCCTTTGCATTGATTTGGTCAGTGAAACAACGGACTGCACACGGAAGCCATCCGTGTTAGGTCCGTGACTCACGGAACCGTCATTAGTGGCAGTACAACGGCCGACGGAAGTGTGCAAGAGGCCATACAGTCAAATCCTTCCTCCCCACTAAAACAATGCACACTTTCCGTTGCTTTAACGGAACCGTGCCGCCATTCACTCAAAAATAGGGCAGGTCCTACTCCTGCCCATTTTTGATGGAACTGTCTCGGCCTTTGCATTGATTTGGTCAGTGAAACAACGGACTGCACACAGAAGCCATCCGTGTTAAGTCCGTGACTCACGGAACCGTCATTAGTGGCAGTACAACGGCCGACGGAAGTGTGCAAGAGGCCATACAGTCAAATCCTTCCTCCCCACTAAAACAATTTATACAGAATCCCCTCATCCCACACATAATATTTACAGTCAAATCCCCCCTCCCACACAAAAACGATGTATAAAAACACACACACACACACACACACACACACACACACACACACACACACACACACACACACACTATATATATAAAAATGTACGGCAAACACCACCACAACATAATGTCTTATACAGTGAAGGAAATAAGTATTTGATCCCTTGCTGATTTTGTAAGTTTGTCCACTGTCAAAGACATGAACAGTCTAGATAGATTATATTTAAAAAAAAACAGAAAATCACATTGTCAAAATTTATATATATTTATTTGCATTGTGCACAGAGAAATAAGTATTTGATCCCTTTGGCAAACAAGACTTAATACTTGGTGGCAAAACCCTTGTTGGCAAGCACAGCAGTCAGACGTTTTTTTGTAGTTGATGATGAGGTTTGCACACATGTTAGATGGAATTTTGGCCCACTCTTCTTTGCAGATCATCTGTAAATCATTAAGATTTCGAGGCTGTCGCTTGGCAACTCGGATCTTCAGCTCCCTCCATAAGTTTTCGATGGGATTAAGGTCTGGAGACTGGCTAGGACACTCCATGACCTTAAAGGGAATGTGTTGCCAGAAAAACATGTTTTGTTTTTTTAAATTAAACATTTAGTGTGTAGGTGATTAAACATTGTTCAAATTTTTTTTATTTTTTTCACGAGTCAGGAAATATTATAAATTAGATTCTAATTTATAATATTTCCCATTGCTGGTCACTAGATGGAGCTATTCCCAAAATTGCAGCATTGCAAAATTGGGTAAAAAGCCCTCGCTCTAGTGAGCTCTCAGCATCCCCCCTCCTTTATCCTGGCTAGTGCCTTGATAAACGAGGGGTTTGAACGGTCTAACCTCCTACACTGTGTGTCGCCATTTTTTGAGCTAACACACAGTGTAGTAGGTTTACATACAGTAGTAAACGTACACAAACACGAACATACATTGAAATCTCTTACCTGCTCCTGCCGCCGCGGCTCCCTCCGGCCCGTCCGCTCCATCTGCTGCCGCTGGTCCAAGTGCACAAGTCCGGAAGCCGCGACCGGAAGTAGTAATCTTACTGGCAAGACCAAAGAGCTTTCTAAGGATGTCAGGGACAAGATCATAGACCTGCACAAAGCTGGAATGGGCTACAAAACCATAAGTAAGACGCTGGGTGAGAAGGAGACAACTGTTGGTGCAATAGTAAGAAAATGGAAGACATACAAAATGACTGTCAATCGACATCGATCTGGGGCTCCATGCAAAATCTCACCTCGTGGGGTATCCTTGATCCGGAGGAAGGTGAGAGCTCAGCCGAAAACTACACGGGGGAACTTGTTAATGATCTCAAGGCAGCTGGGACCACAGTCACCAAGAAAACCATTGGTAACACATTACGCCGTAATGGATTAAAATCCTGCAGTGCCCGCAAGGTCCCCCTGCTCAACAAGGCACATGTACAGGCCCGTCTGAAGTTTGCAAATGAACATCTGGATGATTCTGAGAGTGATTGGGAGAAGGTGCTGTGGTCAGATGAGACTAAAATTGAGCTCTTTGGCATTAACTCAACTCGCCGTGTTTGGAGGAAGAGAAATGCTGCCTATGACCCAAAGAACACCGTCCCCACTGTCAAGCATGGAGGTGGAAACATTATGTTTTGGGGGTGTTTCTCTGCTAAGGGCACAGGACTACTTCACCGCATCAATGGGAGAATGGATGGAGCCATGTACTGTCAAATCCTGAGTGACAACCTCCTTCCCTCCCCCAGGACATTAAAAATGGCTCGTGGCTGTGTCTTCCAGCACGACAATGACCCGAAACATACAGCCAAGGCAACAAAGGAGTGGCTCTAAAAGAAGCACATTAAAGGAACAGTGTCATCACAAATTATTTTTTCATATGTTAAAGATGTTAGTGCTTTATTAAAAACGTTTATATTTATTTGTGTGTTTGTGTTTTACTTTTTCTTATTTTTACACTTTTTCTTCCCTATGGGGGCTGCCATTTTTTGTTCCATTTCTGTATGTGTCGATTAACGAGACATACAGACATGGAATACGGCAGCCACAGTCCCATAGGGACTGCGAACGGCTCCCGTCCCATCCACTTCTGTGTACGCCGTCTGTGTGGGAACTGCGCATGCGCCGCTCCCACACAGTCCAATTTGAAATTGGCGCCGTCCGGTGCCATTTTCCTGTGGACCGGAAGTCGCGGCCGGACAGTAAGATTACTACTTCCGGTCGCGGCTTCCGGACTTGTGCACTTGGACCAGCGGCAGCAGACGGAGCGGACGGGCCGGAGGGAGCCGCGGCGGCAGGAGCAGGTAAGAGATTTCAATGTATGTTCGTGTTTGTGTACGTTTACTACTGTATGTAAACCTACTACACTGTGTGTTAGCGCAAAAAATGGCGACACACAGTGTAGGAGGTTAGACCGTTCAAACCCCTCGTTTATCCCGGCACTAGCCAGGATAAAGGAGGGGGGATGCTGAGAGCTCACTAGAGCGAGGGCTTTTTACCCAATTTTGCAATGCTGCAATTTTGGGAATAGCTCCATCTAGTGACCAGCAATGGGAAATATTATAAATTAGAATCTAATTTATAATATTTCCTGACTCGTGAAAAAAATAAAAAAAATGTGAACAATGTTTAATCACCTACACACTAAATGTTTAATTAAAAAAAAACAAACATGTTTTTCTGGCAACACATTCCCTTTAAGGTCATGGAGTGTCCTAGCCAGTCTCCAGACCTTAATCCCATCGAAAACTTATGGAGGGAGCTGAAGATCCAAGTTGCCAAGCGACAGCCTCGAAATCTTAATGATTTACAGTTGATCTGCAAAGAAGAGTGGGCCAAAATTCCATCTAACGTGTGCAAACTTCATCATCAACTACAAAAAAACGTCTGACTGCTGTGCTTGCCAACAAGGGTTTTGCCACCAAGTATTAAGTCTTGTTTGCCAAAGGGATCAAATACTTATTTCTCTGTGCACAATGCAAATAAATATATATAATTTTTGACAATGTGATTTTCTGTTTTTTTTTTAAATATAATCTATCTCTCACTGGTAAAATTAACCTAGCCTAAAAATTCTAGACTGTTCATGTCTTTGACAGTGGGCAAACTTACAAAATCAGCAAGGGATCAAATACTTATTTCCTTCACTGTATATACACACACACACACACACACACACACACACACACACACACACACACACACACACACACACACACACTGTATACATATACACACACAGTATGTATACATATACACACACATACTGTACACACACACACACACACATACTGTACACACACACACACACACACACACACACACACACACACCCACTGTATACACCCACACACACTATATACACACACACACACACACACACACACACACACACACACACACACACACACACACACACCCACCCCCACACTATATATACACACACACACACACACACACACACTGTATACACACACACACTGTATACACACTAGGGATACACGATGCATCAAAACTTCGATACTGTTTCGATACTCTGCATCCCCAAACGGTTCGATACCGTTATTTCATGTATTTCGATACTTAGCTGTGCGGCCGCAATATCGAAATCGCAATACTACACAAGGTATTCGTATCGAAGTCCAAATTCTGGTATCATGACATCCCTAATACACACACACACACACACACACACACACACACACACACACACACACACACACACACACCTCCCCCACCACACACACACACTGTATATACACACACACACTGTATATACACACACAGATACACCTCCCCCCACACAGACACACCTCCCCCCCACACACACACACACACACACACACACACACACACACAGACACACTCCCCCCCCACACACACACACACCTCCACACACACACACACACTCACCTCCACACACACACACACACACACACACACACACACACACACACACACACACACACTCACTGTATATACACACTGTATACACACACACTGTATACACACACACTGTTTATATACACACACACACACACACACACACACACACACACACACACACACACACACACTGTATATACACACACACACACACACACACACACACACACACTGTTCAGTATATGTACACACACACACACACACACACACACACACACACACCGTATATGTGCGCACACACACACACACACACACCGTATATGTGCACACACACACACACACACACACACACACACTGTATATGCGCACACACACACACACACACACACTGTATATGCGCACACACACACACACACACACACACACACACACACACACACACACACAGAGTATATACACACACACACATACACACACACACACACACACACACACTATACACACACACACATACACACACACACTGTATATACACACACACTGTGTATACACACACACACACACACACACACACACACACACACACTCTGTGTACACACACACACACACACACACACACACACTCTGTATATACACACACTGTATATATACACACACACACACACACACACACACACACACACACACACACACACACACTGTATACACACACAAACACACACTGTATATACACACACACACTGTATATATATATATATATATATATATATATATATATATATATATATAAACACACACACACACACACACACACACACACACACACTGTGTATACACACACACTCTGTATATACACACACACACACACACACACACACACACACACTGTATATATACACACACGCACGCACACACACACACCCCTCCCCTTACTTGCACATAAAGAGCTGTACTTATCAGTCCGGAGCTCCGTGGAGGGATCTTCATGTTGTCAGTGGTCACACGTTGCAGGCAGGAGGAGAGTTGTGTGTCAGACTGCTCCTCCCCAGCCCTCTCTTCCTCCATCCTCCCTGCCTGTCTGCTAGCTGGGGCTGAACACTTCAATGGTGTTCTCCTCACAGGCAGTGTATGGCCGGCTGCATTATATGACGTCACATGTGACGTATAATGCAGCCGCCCGGAGCACACACGCTCTGCCTGTGCAGGAGAACATCGTGCATTACATACACAGCTCCCGCTCTTGTCCCATGCGCTGCCCATTGCACTAAATGTCTACGGGGGTACCGGCCCAGAGGGCACATGCCTCCACTCCCCATGTCGGCACCCCCCCTTCCTTCCCTTGTAGTTGCGCCCGGGGCAAATGCCCCGCCTGCCCCCCCTAGCTACGCCCCTGCACTTGCCTTCAGCTGTATCTACAGCACCATTGCTTTGCAGCGGTGCCTTATTGCATCCACTTTAGCTATTTTTTGGCATAGCTCAGCTCAGGCTTGTTCTATTTCACATCAATTGTTGGAGTAGGTGTTTATAATATTGACCCGTTTTGCTATTGTTACCATAATTTGTATATATTTTGTTCTTTCTGAGTCATATGTTGTGTCTGTAGTTTTGCCCTGTTTATTTGACATGGGCCAGAGATGTTTGTATGTTTTTATGCTTGTGTGCGATTTTTGGATTAATAAAAGTTTTTCATCATTTGTACCATTTGCATTGGGTGTGCGCATGTTTGATTGTGCTTATTCTTGTTGTAGTTTCATGACCTGCCTAAGTAGAGTCGTGTGTTAACGAACCTTCCCTTACCCCATCCTATCCCCCCACCCCCACCTTTAGGAAAGACACGTGACACCGAGGTTGGATGTGAAATGGCCACAGCAGCCGTTTATTAATTTTATAGTTTTATAAAAACAATTTAAATCCGAAACCTTCGGATAACTAGTTAGGAATCCACCAGAGAATTCCTTCTAATAATTCACATGACCCAACATGGGTCAGAAACGTAAATAACAATTTAACGTTAACATTAACCCGAGCAGAGGAAGTCCTTGAAGCCCTTTCAGATATTCCTTTTTTAAGAACACACCGAGTTAGCCATGTGCAAACCACTAATTACCTCCAGCCGTAAACCAGCTCGGAAGCACCGTTCACCTCTGCAGATGGCTCCAACCACTAGAAGTCCACTTCAAGGGGATAACACCCGATGAAGCCCTCAAGTGATATACCGACCACTAGAAGTCCACTTCAAAGGGATAACACCCGATGAAGCCTTCAAGTGATATACCTTCTACCAGAAGACCACTTCAAAGGGATAACACCCGATGAAGTCTTCAACCATGTACCTTTTTTGGGGGACGCATACCCCCGATGCGACCCCCCCACCATTTTGTACTGACTGGCCTCAAGGACTCCCCCCGCCAGCTGCCATGACAACAGAACCTACTCAGGAAAAAAGGAAAACATGTTAGATAAGCACACAAATAAAACACAACACTCATATACGGACGTACGCAAATACCCACCACATAACAAACCAAGGGCGGGAGGGTGGGAGCTTGTCCTTACTGTGCTACTCCTCCCGCTGCTTCCGGCTCAATGCCGAAAACAGCGGGAAGAGCAGCAACGGCCCCCTGACTCCTCCCTGACCCCCTCCAACTCCCTCCAACTCTCCCTCACCTGTTAACCCTTTCCCTACCAGGGAGGTCATGGAGGCTTCCCCTTCAGCCCTGCAGGCTCCGTCCAGCCCCTTCTTGACCTGCCTAAGTAGAGTCGTGTGTTAACGAACCTTCCCTTACCCCATCCTATCCCCCCACCCCCACTGTTAGGGATCTGCCAGGTACTTCATCTAGCTACACTCCTGGGATTAATCAATCCACACCTGAGGCCAGACCTGTTCGACTGACACCTTCTCCCACCAACCAGGGTGGCAGGCTCAGGAGTGGGAGAGCCTATCGCGGCCTGGTCTCTCGGAGTTAGCTCCGCCCCTGCCCTTTATTACCTGCCCTGTGCTCTCCCTCAGTGCTTGTAATTCTTTTGGATTCCTGGCCCCACTGCTGCTTGCTCCAGCCTGCTTCTGCCGTGCTTCTGCCTTGCTGCAGTTCTGCTTGACCTGCTTTGCTTGCCCTGGCTTGCTTCTGTCTCCGTGTCCGCTCGGGTGTACTCACTTCGTCCTGGTCCTGACTGTTCGTTCGCCGCCCCGTTTCCTCGTGGCGTTCCGTGGCTACTGCCCCTTCCCTTGCGTGTTCCCTGTTTGTCTTCCTGTGCACTTAGCCAGCGTAGGGACCGCCGCCAAGTTGTACCTCGTCGCCTAGGGCGGGTCGTTGCAAGTAGGCAGGGACAGGGCGGTGGGTAGATTAGGGCTCACTTTCCCTTCACCTCCTTCCTGCCATTACATAATTACAAGCCCTTACCTAGTCTACCATTTCTCCTACGCTGACGCTATCATGGACCCCCTTGAGACCCTGACCCAGCAGATGCAGGGCCTCTCCCTACAGGTCCAGGCCCTGGCCCAAAGTGTCAATCAGGGTGACGCTGCTTTAGTAGTACCCCTCACCTCACCTCTAGAACCCGACCTCAAGTTACCTGACCGGTTTTCAGGGGACCGTAAGACGTTTCTCTCCTTCCGGGAGAGTTGCAGACTGTATTTCCGCCTAAAGCCCCACTCCTCAGGTTCCGAGAACCAGCGGGTGAGTATCATCATATCCCGACTCCAGGAAGGGCCCCAAGAGTGGGCCTTCTCCTTGGCTCCTGACGCCCCTGAACTTTCCTCTGTTGATCGTTTTTTCTCTGCCCTCGGACTCATTTACGACGAGACTGACAGGACTGCTTTAGCCGAGAGTCAGCTGGTGACCTTACGTCAGGGTAGAAGACCGGTTGAGGAATACTGTTCTGATTTTAGGAAGTGGTGCGTAGCTTCTCAGTGGAACGATCCGGCCCTAAGGTGCCAGTTTAGGTTAGGATTATCTGACGCCCTGAAGGATCTGCTGGTTAGCTACCCCTCGCCTGACTCCCTTGACCAGGTTATGGCCCTAGCAGTACGACTTGACCGACGTCTCAGGGAACGTCAGCTAGAACGCTTCAGTGTGCTCCCCTCTGACTTTTCTGCGATTCCCCCCGAGGTCCCGTCTCCTCGCCCCTCCACGGAGGACTCGGAGGTACCTATGCAACTCGGGGCCTCCATGTCCCCTCGACAACGTAGGGAGTTTCGCAGAATGAATGGTCTCTGCTTCTACTGTGGGGACGACAAGCATCTACTGAACACTTGTCCCAGGCGCAAGAATAAGAAGCCGGAAAACTTCCGCGCCTAAGTGATCATCGGGGAGGTCACTTGGGCGCACAGGTATTTCCCGTTAATGTGAAACGCAATAAAATTTTGCTTCCCTTTCAGGTCTCGTTTGCTGGCCGGTCTGCCACGGGCAGTGCTTTCGTGGATTCTGGCTCATCTGCTAATATCATGTCTGTGGAATTTGCTATGTCTCTAAAGATGCCTTGTATTGATTTACCTTATCCTATCCCTGTAGTAGGAATCGACTCAACACCCCTTGCTAATGGTTATTTTACTCAGCATACTCCTGTTTTTGAACTCCTGGTTGGCTCCATGCATTTGGAGCAGTGCTCTGTACTGGTGATGCAGGGATTATCGTCTGATCTGGTTTTAGGCCTTCCCTGGTTGCAGTTGCATAATCCCACATTTGATTGGAATACTGGGGATCTCACCAAATGGGGTAATGAATGTCTGATGTCATGTCTTTCTGTTAACTCTATTTCTCCCCGGGAGGAGGTAAACACACTTCCTGAGTTTGTTCAGGACTTCGCCGATGTGTTTTCTAAGGAGGCCTCCGAGGTGTTGCCCCCCCATAGAGATTACGATTGCGCTATCGATTTGGTGCCTGGTGCCAAGCTTCCTAAGGGTAGGATATTTAATCTTTCATGTCCTGAACGTGAAGCGATGAGGGTGTATATCCAAGAATGCCTGGCCAAGGGTTTCATTCGCCCCTCGACTTCTCCTGTAGGTGCTGGCTTCTTCTTCGTGGGGAAGAAGGATGGTGGTCTTAGGCCGTGCATTGATTATCGTAACCTGAATAAGGTCACCGTAAGGAACCAGTACCCACTTCCTTTGATTCCGGATCTTTTTAATCAGGTTCAGGGAGCCCAATGGTTTTCTAAGTTCGATCTACGGGGGGCATATAACCTTATCCGCATCAAAGAGGGGGATGAGTGGAAAACTGCGTTCAACACACCCGAGGGTCATTTCGAATACCTGGTCATGCCCTTTGGGTTGTGTAATGCCCCTGCTGTCTTCCAGAATTTTATTAATGAAATCCTGAGAGAGTACCTGGGTAATTTTCTTGTTGTGTACCTTGATGACATACTGGTGTTTTCCAAGGACTGGTCCTCCCACGTGGAGCATGTCAGGAAGGTGCTCCAGGTCCTTCGGGAGAATAATCTGTTTGCTAAGACTGAAAAATGTGTCTTTGGGGTACAGGAGATACCATTTTTAGGGCAAATCCTCACTCCTCATGAATTCCGCATGGACCCTGCCAAGGTTCAAGCTGTGGCGGAATGGGTCCAACCTGCCTCCCTTAAGGCGTTACAGTGTTTTTTAGGGTTCGCCAACTATTACAGGAGATTTATTGCCAACTTCTCGGTCGTCGCTAAGCCTCTTACGGACCTTACCCGCAAGGGTGCCGATGTCCTCCATTGGCCCCCTGAGGCCGTCCAGGCCTTTGAGACTCTCAAGAAGTGCTTTATCTCGGCCCCCGTGCTGATTCAGCCCAACCAAGAGGAGCCATTTATTGTGGAGGTTGACGCTTCCGAGGTGGGAGTGGGGGCCGTCCTGTCCCAGGGTACCAGCTCCCTCACCCATCTCCACCCCTGTGCTTACTTCTCTAGGAAGTTTTCGCCCACGGAGAGTAACTATGATATTGGCAACCGCGAACTTCTAGCCATTAAATGGGCTTTTGAGGAGTGGCGGCACTTCCTGGAGGGGGCCAGACACCAGGTAACGGTCCTTACGGATCACAAGAATCTGGTTTTCCTAGAATCGGCCCGGAGGCTTAATCCTAGACAAGCTCGGTGGGCACTATTCTTTACCAGATTTAATTTCTTGGTTACCTATAGGGCTGGGTCCAAGAATATTAAGGCTGACGCTCTGTCACGTAGTTTCATGGCCAATCCTCCTTCCGAGAAGGATCCCGCTTGTATTTTACCCCCTGGTATAATCGTCTCTGCCACGGATTCTGATTTAGCTTCTGATATCGCGGCTGATCAGGGTGCAGCTCCCGGGAACGTCCCTGGGGACAAACTGTTTGTTCCCCTGCAATACCGGCTGAGGGTACTCAGGGAAAACCATGACTCCGCTCTATCCGGTCATCCTGGCATCTTGGGCACCAAACACCTCATTACCAGAAACTATTGGTGGCCTGGGTTGCCTAAAGATGTTAGGGCTTACGTCGCCGCTTGTGAGGTTTGCGCTAGGTCCAAAACCCCTAGGTCCCGACCTGCGGGCCTACTACGTTCCTTGCCCATTCCCCAGAGACCTTGGACCCATATCTCCATGGATTTTATCACCGATTTGCCTCCATCTCAGGGCAAGTCGGTGGTGTGGGTGGTAGTCGACCGCTTCAGCAAGATGTGCCACTTTGTGCCCCTTAAGAAGCTACCTAACGCCAAGACGTTAGCTTCTTTGTTTGTGAAACACATCCTGCGTCTCCATGGGGCCCCAGTCAATATCGTTTCTGACAGAGGGGTACAATTTGTTTCCTTATTTTGGAAAGCTTTTTGTAAAAAGTTGGAGATTGATCTGTCCTTCTCCTCCGCCTTCCATCCCGAAACCAATGGCCAAACGGAAAGGACCAACCAATCCCTGGAACAATATTTAAGGTGTTTCATCTCTGACTGTCAATTCGATTGGGTCTCATTCCTTCCCCTTGCTGAATTTTCCCTGAATAACCGGGTCAGTAACACGTCAGGGGTCTCCCCGTTTTTCTGTAATTTCGGGTTTAACCCTAGGTTCTCCTCCGTCTCCCCTGGTTGTTCCAATAATCCTGAGGTAGAGGAGGTTCATCGGGAACTGTGCACTGTCTGGGCCCAGGTTCAGAAGAACCTAGAGGCGTCCCAGAGCGCACAAAAGATTCAGGCGGATAGTAGACGTTCTGCTAACCCCCGGTTTGTCGTCGGGGATTTGGTCTGGTTGTCGTCCAGGAACTTGTGCCTTAAGGTCCCGTCCAGGAAGTTTGCTCCCCGATTTATTGGACCTTATAAGATCATTGAAGTCCTCAACCCTGTATCCTTCCGTCTGGAGCTCCCCCCATCCTTTCGCATACATGACGTCTTCCATGCCTCCCTCCTTAAACGCTGCTCCCCGTCCTGGTCCCCCTCGAGGATACCTCCTGTTCCCGTTCTCACCCCTGAGGGGGTGGAATTCGAGGTGGCCAAGATTATGGACAGTAGGATGGTCCAGGGCTCCCTCCAGTACCTGGTCCATTGGAGAGGATACGGGCCGGAGGAGAGGACTTGGGTACCTGCCCGTGATGTTCACACTGGGGTATTGATCAGGAGGTTCCACCTCCTCTTCCCCACTAAACCGGGTCCCCTTAGTAAGGGTCCGGTGGCCCCTCATAAAAGGGGGAGTACTGTTAGGGATCTGCCAGGTACTTCATCTAGCTACACTCCTGGGATTAATCAATCCACACCTGAGGCCAGACCTGTTCGACTGACACCTTCTCCCACCAACCAGGGTGGCAGGCTCAGGAGTGGGAGAGCCTATCGCGGCCTGGTCTCTCGGAGTTAGCTCCGCCCCTGCCCTTTATTACCTGCCCTGTGCTCTCCCTCAGTGCTTGTAATTCTTTTGGATTCCTGGCCCCACTGCTGCTTGCTCCAGCCTGCTTCTGCCGTGCTTCTGCCTTGCTGCAGTTCTGCTTGACCTGCTTTGCTTGCCCTGGCTTGCTTCTGTCTCCGTGTCCGCTCGGGTGTACTCACTTCGTCCTGGTCCTGACTGTTCGTTCGCCGCCCCGTTTCCTCGTGGCGTTCCGTGGCTACTGCCCCTTCCCTTGCGTGTTCCCTGTTTGTCTTCCTGTGCACTTAGCCAGCGTAGGGACCGCCGCCAAGTTGTACCTCGTCGCCTAGGGCGGGTCGTTGCAAGTAGGCAGGGACAGGGCGGTGGGTAGATTAGGGCTCACTTTCCCTTCACCTCCTTCCTGCCATTACACCCACCTTTAGGAAAGACACGTGACACCGAGGTTGGATGTGAAATGGCCACAGCAGCCGTTTATTAACTTTACAGTTTTATAAAAACAATTTAAATCCGAAACCTTCGGATAACTAGTTAGGAATCCACCAGAGAATTCCTTCTAATAATTCACATGACCCAACATGGGTCAGAAACGTAAATAACAATTTAACGTTAACATTAACCCGAGCAGAGGAAGTCCTTGAAGCCCTTTCAGATATTCCTTTTTTAAGAACACACCGAGTTAGCCATCTGCAAACCACTAATTACCTCCAGCCGTAAACCAGCTCGGAAGCACCGTTCACCTCTGCAGATGGCTCCAACCACTAGAAGTCCACTTCAAGGGGATAACACCCGATGAAGCCCTCAAGTGATATACCGACCACTAGAAGTCCACTTCAAAGGGATAACACCCGATGAAGCCTTCAACCATGTACCTTTTTTGGGGGACGCATACCCCCGATGCGACCCCCCCACCATTTTGTACTGACTGGCCTCAAGGACTCCCCCCGCCACAGCGAAACAGGCCTTGACCACCTTAAGCCTGTGAGTTCCTCCACACCCCCACCGCCCTTTCTATGCCTTCTGCTATCGCCAAGCTCCAAAGATCAATGCCAACCTCGGTCAGATGAACCCCGTCACTCCTCCAGAAATTCCCCACTCCTGACTCCAAATCCCTATGCCTCACGCAAATGCCCCCGTTCTTTGCCACAAAACGGGACACCGCCCGATTAACTTTAATGCGAGCCTTATTGACTCTCTCCACCGATCTAGCCAACCGCCAATGTTTTCTTGGGACTATGTCCGACCACACTATCACCAACTTGGGATAAGATACCCACAAACACAACATATCGTGTTTGATATCCCGCACCAACTCACGAAAGGGGCGGACTCCTAAGTCATTCCCACCCACGTGCAACACTAAGACCCCCGGAACCCTATCAAGCCGAGCATATGTCTGGAATTCCGCCAACACCCTGCTCCACGACATACCTCTAAATCCCAGCCAATGCACAACCGCATCCTGTCGCGGAATGCGCAACTGGCGACCATCCGGGCGGACGTCCGCCCTCAAAGCCCCCCAGTGCACGTAAGAATGACCCATCAACCACACCAAACACGGAGGCGAATCTGAAACGGAAAAAACAATTAGGCACCACCATATAACATTTTAAAGCGTTAACAACAAACCTCATAACATATGGGGGCGGACATAGGACTTAAACCTGTTGGACTCCCAACGACCAATACGCCGCACCCCCTCATCATCCAACCCCCAGCGCCCCGCTTCTGTTGCTGCGCCAATCCTGAAGGAGTGAGATGAATATGAGCCTGCCGCAACACCAACCGCCGTCAAACATTTTTTAAATACAGCTCCAAACTGAAACCTGGACAAAAACGACCCGTCCACATGACGTAACAAAGGCAAATCTGGAGACCCCTTTTTGGCGTAAAACCCTGCATGCACTCTACTGGGCACATAACCGACCCCGGGAGGGCGAACAAAACTATCAGTTTACCCTTCCCCACTTGATCAGTTTTTGACCGACGCAACCATACCTCCAGCCGATCTGCGAAGAGGCTCACCTCCCCAGATCTCAGCCCCCCTGCTTGTTTAGTACTTGGCGACACCAACTCACCTATTCTAAATGCCCCAAAGAACGCTAACGAAAAAGCTAACCGAAACAAATCCATTTCGTCTGCAGAACGACAGACCGATGCTAATGAACCGCCCAACGAGCTAAGCAAAGCAATCGACACAGGCCTTCTACTATCCGCCTCCACCCTACCTCGGCGCAACCCCTTCAAAGCCTGCGATACCAGAAATTCCTTCGATACATCCTGAAAGCCCCGCAACTTAAACCCAAACGCCACCGCAGATATGAACCGGTTCACCTTCGCCACTGAAAACCCCGCCTCCCAGGCGTCCCCTAACCAGTACAAAAGTGCCACCAACCTGTCTCTATCCGTATTGACGTCACCCAACTCTCTTACCCACTCCTCCCACTGCCTCCAACAAGCAGCATAAGCACTCCACGTCGTGCGCGCCAAAGACCTTTGTAACAGTTGTTCTACGGGACCGATACCAGATCCCAAAGATGCTCCGGACAAGCCAAACAGCCAATTGCCGAAACCGGTCCCACTGCGAGCGAGAAAGAGCATCAGCGATACAATTCCGTACACCCGGGACATGCACCGCCAACACCCACGCGTTCAACGACAAACACACCAACACTAAATGCCGCAACAATTGAACTACCGGAGGAGAGGACGCCGTGATATTATTAATGGCCAGCACCACCCCCATGTTGTCGCAGTAAAAACGGACCTTCTTATCCCTGAGCCTGTCCCCCCAAATGGTAGCCGCCACCACGATGGGAAACAGCTCGAGCAGGGCCAGATTCCGCGTGAGTCCACTGGACACCCAACTAGCCGGCCATTGACCCGCGCACCACGGACCTCCCCCGTAAGCTCCAAAACCGCCCGCCCCAGCCGCATCTGTAAAAATATTCAAATCACTCGTATCCTGCGCTGGGGCCATCCATAGTGAGCGACCATTGTACTGGCCCAAGAAGTCATCCCAAACCTGAAGATCAGCTCGGTGCTCCTCCTTGAGCCGCACAAAATGATGCGGCGCATGCACTCCCGCCGTTGCCGCCGCCAACCTCCTACCAAACACCCTCCCCATCGGCATAATCCGGCAGGCGAAATTCAACTTCCCCAGCAGCGACTGAAGCTCCCGCAGCGTCATTTTCGTCAGTCTACAAGCCCGCCATACCTCCAGCCTCAAAGCACCCAACTTATCCGCAGGGAGACGACACTCCATTGCCACCGAGTCTATTTCAATTCCCAAAAAACAAATCGTCGCTACCGGGCCCTCCGTTTTTTCTGGCGCCAAAGGAATACCGAAATCCCTTGCCACCTTCTGTAGTGCATGAAGCAAATTACCGCAAACCGGCGAACCCCCCGGGCCAACGCACAAAAAATCATCTAAGTAATGGATCAACGAGTCGACCCCGGATACTCCCCTCGTTACCCACTCTACGAAGCTACTAAACGCCTCGAAGTATGCACAAGAAAGGGAACACCCCATCGGAAGGCACCGATCCACGTAAAAAGCCCCATCCCAAAAACAACCCAACAGCCGTTGGCTTTCTGGATGAACAGGCAACAACCTGAACGCCGCCTCGATGTCGGTTTTTGCTAGCAGCGCACCTGGACCCGCAGCCCGCACTAAACCCACCGCCTTATCGAACGAGGTATAGACTACGGAGCACAACTCGTGATCAATCCCGTCATTTACCGACGAACCCTTGGGATACGATAAATGTTGAATCAAACGAAATTTTCCGGGCTCGCGTTTAGGGACAATACCCAACGGGGACACAACTAAATCTTTTACAGGCGACTCAACAAACGGCCCCGACATGCGGCCCAACGAAACTTCTTTTAACAACTTTTCCGACACGACTTTTGCATGCAAGTAAGCCGATTTTAAATTCCTCCGCGTAACCGGAACCTCATAAGGAGGCGGAGGAATAACAAAACCAACACGAAACCCTTCGGAAAGAAACTTCGCCGCCGCCCTATCCGGATACTCATTTAGATAAGGGGCCATCTTTTCCACCCTCACCGGCGACACCCCCTTGACCAGCCGCGGAGTGCTGGTTCCCTGACCTCTTTTTCCGCAGACATTTTGCCGCCCCGTGTGATGCACCATTACACTCGGAACACACGTGCTTGAACTTGCACGTGGCCCCGAACTTACACTGGCCTTCATTAAATTGCCAGCAAAAACCCGCCTTTCCCCTCGCCGCTTTGTCCAACCTGACTAGACTGGCCTCCCTGGCCGACGCTCCCGGGAAAGGACTGCCTAACCGGAGCCGTAACCCGTAACCAGAGAGCAATATCCTTCTGGTCCCACCGAATCGCCGGCCGAACCGCTTTTCGCTGACGGAATTGCTCAACGTATCGCAGCCACGCCTGACCCCCATACGCCCTATGAGCCTCCCCAATGGCATCAAAATAACAAAACAACGCCGAACAATTTTCCGGCGCCTTTTCCCCTATCACACTAGCCAATATGGCGAACGCCTGCGACCAATTAACGAACGTCTGCGGGATAAGCCTATACCGCCGCCGTTCCTCCTCGTCCTTTTTACTCTCGTCCCGCTTGCTCTTATCCAAATTAAATTTAGCGAGCGGCAAGAGAGAAAAAATCTCAACATATTCGTCCTTCCAGATCCGCTCGCGCACCTCCTGCTTTAAATGCGCCCCCAACGGACCTTCGAAACAAACGTACACCTCCCCCCGAGCACGGTCATCAATATGCACCCGATCGCCATCCTTTTGTGCCTCGGTCTGTACCGACACCGCGACCACCTCCCTAACCGCCAGCACGGGCCGCACCTGTACCAACCCCAAGTCCTTGGGGCCCTCCCACACTACCGCCGGGGACACTTCCGTAACTAACGGCGCCGCCGCCTTATCTAAGCGCCCGACCAGCTCCCTCAAGCAACCCACTAAATCTGCCAGACCCGCGCCATCGCGCCCGCCCGCGCCACTACCGGCAACCGATGCGACGCTAGCAGCCCCCCCACCGACACCCGACATAAAAATCGCTGGATACGACAATGATGGAGTTACACACTCACCGGGCCGCACAGGCGCTGTGTTCCCGTCAGCCGGACCATCCTGACCTCGACGATACACGTCCAGTTCACCTTCCTCCAGCTCATCTCTCGCAGACGACTGGCCATCCCACCGACATCTTTGGATCGGAGATGATGACGCGCTGACCGATGGGCCGGCAACCTGCCGCCCGACCGATGGAACCCAGACTTCCGACCGGACCTGTTGCCTCGACGTCGCTGCAGATCTAGGCGTCCGTCTCGATGATCCTGAAGAAGCCTGCCCCCTGGCCGGAACATCACCAGGCGGGGCGGCCGTACCTCGTCCTCCAAATCTTCCATCCGATGGTGGAGGGGTGACAGGGAGCCCGGCCTGCGACTCCCTGCTCACCGCCGGACCCCGTCGCGGCCTGGGATTCCTGCCAGGACGCAGGGCCTGGGAAGGGGCGGTCCCCCCAGCTGCCTGGCCTGCAGCGTCCGAGATCGGGCTCCCTCTGCGACGCCGTGTCCGCGGGACTGCCTCAGGACTGAGGCGCTCTGGAGGTCGAGACCGCCGGGAGGGACGGGTCGACCCGGCCTGCGTCGCCGTCACCCCCGGCAACGCTCTCTGCCTGCTCCGGACAGGAGCAGTTGTTGCCGACTCCCCCGCCGCCGCCATGCTAGGAAGGGGGCCGGGGGAGGGGAGCCTGTCTCCTGCAACAGACCCCGAACGCCGGGCCTGACGTGGCAACCCGGCGTCCGGGATCCTCGCTAATGCAGCCACGGTCTCCTCCAGCCATCCGGGACCGTGGTGCACAGCAGCAGCACGCAGTTGCTCTAACAAAACTACCTCCGACATACAGTAAGAGCGCGGGCAACGGGGAGCTTGTCCTTACTGTGCTACTCCTCCCGCTGCTTCCGGCTCAATGCCGAAAACAGCGGGAAGAGCAGCAACGGCCCCCTGACTCCTCCCTGACCCCCTCCAACTCCCTCCAACTCTCCCTCACCTGTTAACCCTTTCCCTACCAGGGAGGTCATGGAGGCTTCCCCTTCAGCCCTGCAGGCTCCGTCCAGCCCCTTCTTTATTTACAGCACTTTTTGCAGCACCCCTGTTATACATTATATGTGTTGCCCATACTTTTCTTGCTTTTTCACAAGTGCCACTGAGACAGGACTTGATGTGCAAGTTCTCCTGGACTGCACCCTGCGAGCCCCGCCTCTCTGCTCTGAGTGACGGCTCCAGCGATCTCCTGATTGCCTGCTAGAGCGTTCACTCATAACAGAGTGGCACTTGCATCCGCTCCACTGGGGGAATCAAACGTCGGTTTCTTGGTCATGTAACTTGCATAACTGAGAAAAAAGGTATGTTTAAAATGCACTTCCTCCCCTAAATCACCCTGTCAGCAGTTTTGAGGTCTCAAAACTGTTGACCGGTTCCTCTTAACTATTAAAAATACATTAAATTCCTCTTTCTGCAATTGTCATATAATGAATGTTCAACATTACGTTCTGGTATTAATAAGCATAAATGACAGTAGATATATCTTTAAACATAGACTGCGGTATTAGCTCCTTACTTTGACACACTATGGAGCGCAAACACAAATAATAACCATTCTAGAACGTATATGCAGTAGTCAAATATTCTTATTATAACATGCAGAGTCAAACAACCTGCTGCAATACCCATGTACCACATTGAAATAAAGGATATGTTCGAAGATCTATCTGTAGTACAGAGAGAATTTCTATGGCGGAAAGGACACAAACGTATTTGACAATTCCAAGTATACATTATTGCAAAACCAAAAATGAAAAAAACATATCTAAATAATCTAAGCAAACAAAGTAGTAGAGAAGCATATAAGGACTAGAAGCTTGAGAACAAAAAGGCTCCAATATCTGAAATGCCTTATATATTGATTATATTTAGGTAGACAATTATTCAATACTCTAGTTAAAAAACAAAAAACCCGAATATTTCACTCTCTATAGAATTGATAGCTGTCATGCCCATGGCTGCGGGCCGTCAGGCTCACTCACCTCCTGATGGTCGCAGCAATGGAGCTGGCCCCGGTCTCCTCTTCAGGAGACGCCAGCGCTCACTTCCGCTCACTTCGGCCGGGTCCTGTAGGGTGTGCCTGCACCGGACTTTTATGTTTAATTAGCCAATGAGCACCCTGGACTATAAGAAGGGCCCAGCCCCTTCCTCCCATCCCTGAGCATTGTTGTTCTACCCCAAGTTTGTCTATGCAAATGGTCTCCTAGTGTCTTCCAGTTCCCAGTGTTTCCCGTACCTGTATCTTGTATCCTGTATCCCATGATGTCCTGGTCAAGTGCCGTGCTGAGCTGTAGTCATGCTGTGTTGTATACCACGCCTATCCTGCTACACCACGCATGACGTCTGCCTGCTGCCTAGTCCCTGCCTTGCTACTGTCCGAGCTGCTACAGGTACCCTATACAAACTATAGACTGTTACCTGCGCCCTGTTGGCCAGCTGCCATACTGCCACGGCGGTACCGCCCAGTGGGTCCACGAACCCAACGTGACAATAGCCCTAGCATTACCTTCTACAGATTTCAAACCTTCTAAATTGCACCTAGCAACACATTTGATAGCTGCTGCCAAATACTTAATCCCACTTTGTTGGCTTCAGACTTCTTCTCCATCTAAAACACAATGGATCGAGAAGGTTCATCAGATTTGTAGACATGAGGAGTTATCCAGCTGGCAAGTCCATAGACACACACAATTTCTAAGTATTTGGAATCCATGGATGGAATATGGGTCCAGATTGCTTTGCTTTAATGCATGTTAACTAGACGACATCCTGCACATGATTTTGAACTTCTAGTACATTGAGTCCGTTATGTGTTAAATAGATATCTAACTGTATTCTTATGTATGCATGCCCCCTTCTCCCCTATTGCCCACACTCCCACCTTTGTTTTTTCTTGTTTGTAAACCTTTATGTACTGGTTTACTACAATTGTATTGCTTTGTCATGTACATTGATTTTTTATAAGGTTTCAAAGACATCTGCTTACAGGAATGTACATCATTTATCATGTTGCACATGGTGTATTGTTTGTTTCCTTGTATATACTTTTATTGAATAAAAATAGATTTGACAAAAAAAAACAAAAAAACCCGGACCAGAACGTCCAAAAATCTAGAGTGGTCAAGTAATTGGAGGTTCAATCAGTAGTAATCATTAGGTCAAAGTCCAGATGGTTATCTTCCAAAAGTATATATACTCCTCAACATTGAAATTGCAACAGCAAGACGGGAAAGCCGTAAAGGTTATGCGAATCTAGGTAGTAGCAGGTGTCGCCAAGATCTGCAAATGATAAAACTTTCAAGCACCTAGCTCCAATCTGTGGCATGAGGGGCATATAATCCAGAATGAAAGCAAAGTTTTTTTAGCCACATACCTCAAAAATCAGATCAAGTGGAGTTGGATGATGATACGATGCCCCCTGTTCGTCTACGTGCCTGTTATCGCCACTTGTCGTAAACTGAGGGAGACAGAATTCTTGAACTTAGAGACCTTGGTTTATCAATCCGGCAGATCACTATGCGCCTAGGCCGAGATGTCAGCACTGTTCAACATTACGAGTCCTGGAGGTTGGGAGAAGAACAACGAATAGGAATGATAACAAGAGGTGTGCGGAGGTGAACCTCTGCGCAAACAGATCATCTGATTGGAAGAATGGTGCATAGTGATCCATTCTGTACTGCAAGTGTCGACACAAACAATCAGAAGTCGTTTGCAGGACATTGGGCTACAAGACAGACATCCAGATATAGGTGTTCCATTGACCACACGCCACCACTCTCAAAGGCTATCATGGTGCACAGCAAGACAGCAATGGAGGCTGGAATGGAGGTCTATCCTCTTCAGCGACGAGTCCCACTTTTGTCTCAGATGCAATGATAGCCAGAGATTGGTCTGGAGACCCTGTGGGCAATGCTATGAAGAAGCCATCACAAGGGAACGTCTTTCCAGTGCTACTCCTGAGATTATGGTGTGGGGTGGCATAAAGTAGCCGGACCCTCTAGTCTTCATTTCAGGTACACTAACAGCTCGTTACATTGATTTGGTCGTGAAACCAGTGGTACAGCCATTTCTACAAAGTATCCCAATGTTCATCAAGCACATCTGGGATGTCATTGGTTGGTAATTGCAAAGGGAGCTGCCAGCAGCCAAAGTTGATGATTTGCGTGCCCAAGTGCAAGCGTGGCATAGCATTCCTCAGACAACCATTAATAACCTCATTAATAGCATGCCAAGGCGTGTACGTGCATGTATTTCTGAGTGTAATTGTAAAGGATCTGCCAGGTACTACGTCTGGGTATACTCCCGGGATTAATCAGTCGACACCTGAGGCCAGACCTCTTAGACTGACACCGGCTCCCACCAACCAGGGTGGCAGGCTCAGGAGTGGGAGAGCCTATCGCGGCCCGGTCAGTCGGAGTTAGCCCCGCCCCCTGTCCATTTATACCTGCCGTATTCTCTTCCTCAGTGCTTGTTATTCTTCTTGGATTCCTGGCCCCACTGCTGCCTTGCTCCAGCCTGCTTCTGCCGTGCTTCTGCCTTGCTTCAGTTCCGTTTCTCCTGCTTCGCTTTGCCCCTGGCTTGCTTCCTGCTCCGTGCTCTCGTTGGTTTACTCCACTTCATCCTTCGTGGATTCTGGCTCATCTGCTAATATCATGTCTGTGGAATTTGCTATGTCTCTAAAAATGCCTTTTATTGATTTGCCTTATCCTATCCCGGTAGTGGGTATCGACTCCACTCCTCTTGCTAATGGTTATTTTACTCAGCATACTCCTGTTTTTGAACTCCTTGTTGGCTCCATGCATTTGGAGCAGTGCTCTGTACTGGTGATGCAGGGATTATCGTCCGATCTGGTATTAGGTCTTCCCTGGTTGCAGCTGCATAATCCCACGTTTGATTGGAATACTGGGGATCTCACCAAATGGGGTAGTGAATGCATGACGTCATGTCTTTCGGTTAACTCTATTTCTCCCCGGGAGGAGGTAAACACGCTTCCTGAGTTTGTTCAGGACTTCGCTGATGTGTTTTCTAAGGAGGCCTCCGAGGTGTTGCCCCCTCATAGAGATTACGATTGCGCCATCGATTTGGTGCCTGGTGCCAAGCTTCCTAAGGGTAGGATATTTAATCTTTCATGTCCTGAACGTGAAGCTATGAGGGAGTATATCCAAGAATGCCTGGCCAAGGGTTTCATTCGCCCCTCGACTTCTCCTGTAGGTGCTGGCTTCTTCTTCGTGGGGAAGAAGGATGGTGGTCTTAGGCCGTGCATTGATTATCGGAACCTGAATAAGGTCACCGTAAGGAACCAGTATCCCCTTCCTTTGATTCCGGATCTTTTTAATCAGGTTCAAGGGGCCCAATGGTTTTCTAAGTTCGATCTACGGCGGGCATATAACCTTATCCGCATCAAAGAGGGGGATGAGTGGAAAACTGCGTTCAACACACCCGAAGGTCATTTCGAATACCTGGTCATGCCCTTTGGGTTGTGTAATGCCCCTGCCGTCTTCCAGAATTTTATTAATGAAATCCTGAGAGATTACCTGGGTAATTTTCTTGTAGTGTACCTTGATGACATACTGGTGTTTTCCAAGGACTGGTCCTCCCACGTGGAGCATGTCAGGATGGTCCTCCAGGTCCTCCGGGAAAATAATCTGTTTGCGAAGACCGAAAAATGTGTGTTTGGGGTACAGGAGATACCATTTTTAGGTCAAATCCTCACTCCTCATGAATTCCGCATGGACCCTGCCAAGGTTCAGGCTGTGGCGGAATGGGTCCAACCTGCCTCCCTGAAGGCGCTACAGTGTTTTTTGGGGTTCGCTAACTATTACAGGAGATTTATTGCCAACTTCTCGGTCGTCGCTAAGCCTCTTACGGACCTTACTCGCAAGGGTGCTGATGTCCTCCATTGGCCCCCTGAGGCCGTCCAGGCTTTTGAGACCCTCAAGAAGTGCTTTATCTCGGCCCCCGTGCTGGTTCAGCCCAACCAAAGGGAGCCATTTATTGTGGAGGTTGACGCATCCGAGGTGGGAGTGGGGGCCGTCTTGTCCAGGGTACCAGCTCCCTCACCCATCTCCGCCCCTGTGCTTACTTCTCTAGGAAGTTTTTGCCCACTGAGAGTAACTATGATATTGGCAACCGCGAACTTTTAGCCATTAAATGGGCTTTTGAAGAGTGGCGTCACTTCCTGGAGGGGGCCAGACACCAGGTAACGGTCCTTACTGACCACAAGAATCTGGTTTTCCTAGAATCTGCCCGGAGGCTTAATCCTAGACAAGCTCGTTGGGCACTATTCTTTACCAGATTTAATTTCTTGGTTACCTATAGGGCTGGGTCCAAAAATATTAAGGCTGATGCACTGTCACGTAGTTTCATGGCCAATCCTCCTTCCGAGAAGGATCCTGCTTGTATTTTACCCCCTGGTATAATCGTTTCTGCCACTGATTCGGATTTAGCTTCTGACATCGCGGCTGATCAAGGTTCAGCTCCCGGGAACCTCCCTGGGGACAAACTGTTTGTCCCCCTGCAATACCGGCTAAGGGTACTCAGGGAAAACCATGACTCCGAACTATCTGGTCATCCTGGCATCTTGGGTACCAAACACCTCATTACCAGAAACTATTGGTGGCCTGGGTTGCCTAAAGACGTTATGGCTTACGTCGCCGCTTGTGAGGTTTGTGCTAGGTCCAAGACCCCTAGGTCCCGACCTGTGGGCTTACTACGTTCCTTGCCCATTCCCCAGAGACCTTGGACCCATATCTCCATGGATTTTATCACCGATTTGCCTCCATCTCAGGGCAAGTCGGTGGTGTGGGTGGTAGTAGACCGCTTCAGCAAGATGTGCCACTTTGTGCCCCTTAAGAAGCTACCTAACGCCAAGACGTTAGCTTCGTTGTTTGTTAAACACATCCTGCGTCTCCATGGGGCCCCAGTCAATATCGTTTCTGACAGAGGGGTACAATTTGTTTCCTTATTTTGGAGAGCTTTTTGTACAAAGTTGGAGATTGATCTGTCCTTCTCCTCCGCCTTTCATCCCGAAACTAATGGCCAAACGGAAAGGACTAACCAATCCCTGGAACAATATTTAAGGTGTTTCATCTCTGACTGTCAATTTGATTGGGTCTCATTTCTTCCCCTTGCCGAATTTTCCCTGAATAACCGGGTCAGTAACTCGACAGGGGTCTCCCCGTTTTTCTGTAATTTCGGGTTTAACCCAAGGTTCTCCTCCGTTTCTCCTGGTTGTTCCAATAATCCTGAGGCAGAGGACGTTCATCGGGAACTGTGCACAGTCTGGGCCCAGGTTCAGAAGAACCTAGAGGCGTCCCAGAGCGTACAAAAGATTCAGGCTGATAGTAGACGTTCTGCTAACCCCCGGTTTGTCGTCGGGGATCTGGTCTGGTTGTCGTCCAGGAACTTGCGCCTTAAGGTCCCGTCCAGGAAGTTTGCTCCCCGATTTATTGGACCTTATAAGATCATTGAAGTCCTCAACCCTGTATCTTTCCGTCTGGAGCTGCCCCCATCCTTTCGCATACATGACGTCTTCCATGCCTCCCTCCTTAAACGCTGCTCCCCGTCCTGGTCCCCCTCGAGGAAACCTCCTGTTCCCGTTCTCATCCCTGAGGGGGTGGAATTCGAGGTGGCCAAGATTATGGACTGTAGGATGATCCAGGGCTCCCTCCAGTACCTGGTCCATTGGAGAGGATACGGGCCGGAGGAGAGGACTTGGGTACCTGCTCGTGATGTTCACGCTGGGGTATTGATCAGGAGGTTCCACCTTCTCTTCCCCACTAAACCGGGTCCTCTTAGTAAGGGTCCGGTGGCACCTCATAAAAGGGGGAGTACTGTAAAGGATCTGCCAGGTACTACATCTGGGTATACTCCCGGGATTAATCAGTCGACACCTGAGGCCAGACCTCTTAGACTGACACCGGCTCCCACCAACCAGGGTGGCAGGCTCTGGAGTGGGAGAGCCTATCGCGGCCCGGTCAGTCGGAGTTAGCCCCGCCCCCTGTCCATTTATACCTGCCGTGTTCTCTTCCTCAGTGCTTGTTATTCTTCTTGGATTCCTGGCCCCACTGCTGCCTTGCTCCAGCCTGCTTCTGCCGTGCTTCTGCCTTGCTTCAGTTCCGTTTCTCCTGCTTCGCTTTGCCCCTGGCTTGCTTCCTGCTCCGTGCTCTCGTTGGTATACTCCACTTCATCCTGATCCTGACTGACTCATTCACCGCTCCGTTTCCTCATGGCGTTCCGTGTGCTACTGCCTCTTCCCTTGCGTGTTCCCTGTTTGTACTCCCTTGCACTTAGACAGCGTAGGGCTAGCCGCCAAGTTGTACCCCGTCGCCTAGGGCGGGTCATTGCAAGTAGGCAGGGACAGGGCGGTGGGTAGATTAGGGCTCACTTGTTCCCTTCACCTCCCCCCTGTCATTACAGTAATGCTTATACTCGATACTGAATAAATCAAGAAGTTTGGAATATTTTGTATTTTTTTATCACTTGCATATCATTAATCTGTATATCATTCCACAATCTCAAAATGGTTCCTTGTTGGTGTTGCAATTTCAATGTTGAGGAGTGCATAAACATAATTGGCAACCAAATTGCTCAGCAGAAGGTTTATTACGAATTTAATAAGGACTTAATCAAAAGATGGCAATTCAGTCAAAATCTGAGTGGTAGTTGTCCCTTAGTTTGCACAATCAAAATGTGAGATCGAATCATGCAGTTGTAGAAAAAGATCATCATCTATTTAAGAGAGGCATATGATGGGGGTTCGAAGACAAAGGAGGACAAGAAGGTCCATCTATTTAAGAGGCATGGTAGGGTATGTCATCATCTATGGAATCATATATACTGGCAGTAGTCATCAAGTAGCAAGATCCTTAACATCATGCAATCCCAGAGAGGAGGTTGCTGGGGTGAGGAAAGGAAAACCAAGGTCCACAAACTGTAATAAGGATAGAGAACAATGATCAAATAGGTTACAACATAGATAGCAAGGGGCCATGCCCCAAAACACCCCATAAAATAAATTATATATATATATATATACACTACCGTTCAAAAGTTTGGGGTCACCCAGACAATTTTGTGTTTTCCATGAAAACTCATACTTATATTTATCAAATGAGTTGCAAAATGACTAGAAAATATAGTCAAGACATTGACAAGGTTAGAAATAATGATTTTTATTTGAAATAATAATTTTCTCCTTCAAACTTTGCTTTCGTCAAAGAATGCTCCATTTGCAGCAATTACAGCATTGCAGACCTTTGGCATTCTAGCTGTTAATTTGCTGAGGTAATCGGGAGAAATTTCACCTCATGCTTCCAGAAGGCCCTTCCACAAGTTGGATTGGCTTGATGGGCACTTCTTGCATACCAAACGGTCAAGCTGCTCCCACAACAGCTCTATGGGGTTGAGATCTGGTGACTGCGCTGGCCACTCCATTACAGATAGAATACCAGCTGCCTGTTTCTTCCCCAAATAGTTCTTGCATAATTTGGAGGTGTGCTTTGGGTCATTGTCCTGTTGTAGGATGAAATTGGGTCCAATCAAGCGCTGTCCACAGGGTATGGCATGGCGTTGCAAAATGGAGTGATAGCCTTCCTTATTCAAAATCCCTTTTACCTTGTACAAATCTCCCACTTTACCAGCACCAAAGCAACCCCAGACCATCACATTACCTCCACCATGTTTGACAGATGGCGTCAGGCACTCTTCCAGCATCTTTTCAGTTGTTCTGTATCTCACAAATGTTCTTGTGTGTGATCCAAACACCTCAAACTTCGATTCGTCTGTCCATAACACTTTTTTCCAATGTCTGTGTGCTTTTGCCCATATTAATCTTTTCCTTTCATTAGCCAGTCTCAGATATGGCTTTTTCTTTGCCACACTGCCCTGAAGGCCAGCATCCCGGAGTCGCCTCTTCACTGTAGATGTTGACACTGGCGTTTTGCGGGTACTATTTAATGAAGCTGCCAGTTGAGGACCTGTGAGGCGTCTATGTCTCAAACTAGAGACTCTAATGTACTTGTCTTGTTGTTCAGTTGTGCAGCGGGGCCTCCCACTTCTCTTTCTACTCTGGTTAGAGCCTGTGTGTGCTGTCCTCTGAAGGAAGTAGTACACACCGTTGTAGGAAATCTTCAGTTTCTTGGCAATTTCTCGCATGGAATAGCCTTCATTTCTAAGAAAAATAATAGACTGTTGAGTTTCACATGAAAGCTCTCTTTTTCTAGCCATTTTGAGAGTTTAATCGAACCCACAAATGTAATTGTTAAGGATCTGCCAGGCACAGCTTCTGTGTATACGCCCATAGGTAATCAGTCTGCACCTGCTTCTATGTCTGTGAGACTGACTCCATCTTCCACCACTCGGGATGGCAGGCTTAGGAGTGGGAGAGCCTATCACAGCCTGGCCAGACGGAGCTAGCTCCCGCCCTCTGTCTATTTATACCTGCCTTTCCTGTTCCTCCTTGCTTGTGATTCTTCTGTTTGGTTTCCTGGCCCTGCTGCAGCTTCTGTACTATTTGACCCTCCTCCATATGACCCTGGCTTACTGACTACTCTCCTGCTCTGCGTTTTGTACCTCGTATACTCCTGGTTTGACTCGGCTCGTTCACCACTCTTGTTGTTCACGGTGTTGCCGTGGGCAACTGCCCCATTTCCTTTTGCTTCTGTGTACCCTTGTCTGTTTGTCTGTCGTGCACTTATTGAGCGTAGGGACCGTCGCCCAGTTGTACCCCGTCGCCTAGGGCGGGTCGTTGCAAGTAGGCAGGGACTGAGTGGCGGGTAGATTAGGACTCACGTGTCTGTTTCCCTACCCCCATCATTACATAATCACAAGCCCTTTACCTAGTCTACCCTGGTCCCTCACACTACTATGGGCCCCCTTGAGACCCTGGCTCAGCAAATGCATGGTCTCTCCCTACAGGTCCAGGCCCTGGCTCAGAGGGTCAACCAGCCTGATGCTACCATGGTAGTGCCCCTCACCTCACCTCTTGAACCCCACCTCAAGTTGCCTGACCGGTTCTCAGGGGACCGGAAGACTTTTTTCTCCTTTCAGGAGAGTTGTAGGCTATATTTTCGCTTAAAGCCCCACTCCTCAGGTTCTGAGAGCCAGCGGGTGGGTATAATTATGTCCCGGATCCAGGAAGGGCCCCAAGAATGGGCCTTCTCCTTGGCTCCTGACGCCCCTGAACTTTCCTCCGTTGATCTTTTCTTTTCTGCTCTCGGACTCATCTATGACGAGACTGACAAGACTGCTTTTGCCGAGAGTCAGCTGGTGACCTTACGTCAGGGTAAGAGACCTGTTGAGGAGTATTGCTCTGACTTTAGGAAGTGGTGCGTAGCTTCTCGGTGGAATGACCCTGCCTTAAGGTGCCAGTTTAGGTTGGGTCTGTCGAACGCCCTGAAAGACCTGCTAGTTAGTTATCCCTCTTCTGACTCCCTAGACCAGGTTATGGCTTTAGCGGTACGACTTGACCGACGTCTCAGGGAACGACAACTGGAACGTTTTTGTGTTTTCCCCTCTGACTCCCCCATGATGCCTCCCGAGGTTCCGTTGCTTCGCTCTTCCACGGAAGACTTGGAGGTACCTATGCAACTCGGGGCCTCCGTGTCCCGCCGACAACGTAGAGAGTTCCGCAAGAAGAATGGTCTCTGCTTCTATTGTGGGGATGACAAGCATCAAGTGAACACCTGTCCTAGGCGTAAGAATAAGCAGCCGGAAAACTTCCGCGCCTAAGTGATCATCGGGGAGGTCACTTGGGCGCACAGGTATTTCCCGTAAATATGAAACTTAATAAAATCTTGCTTCCCTTTCAGGTCTCTTTTGGTGGTAGGTCTGCTACCGGCAATGCCTTCGTGGATTCTGGGTCTTCTGCTAATATCATGTCTGTGGAATTTGCTATGTCTCTAGCTATGCCTTTGTTTTATTTGCCTAAACCTGTCCCGGTAGTGGGTATCGACTCGACTCCTCTTGCTAATGGTTATTTTACACAGCATACCCCTGTTTTTGAACTCCTTGTTGGCTCCATGCATTTGGAGCAGTGCTCTGTACTGTTAATGCAGGGATTATCGTCCGATTTGGTTTTAGGCCTTCCCTGGTTGCAGTTGCATAATCCCACGTTTGACTGGAATACTGGGGAGCTTACCAAATGGGGTAATGAATGCTTGACGTCATGTTTTTCTGTTAATTCTATTTCTCCCCCTGAGGAGGTGAACACACTACCTGAGTTTGTTCAGGACTTCGCTGATGTTTTCTCTAAGGAGGCCTCCGAAGTGTTACCTCCTCCTAGAGAATACGATTGCACCATCGATTTGGTACCAGGAGCTAAGCTCCCTAAGGGTAGGATATTTAATCTCTCTTGTCCCGAACGTGAAGCCATGAGAGAGTATATCCAGGAATGCCTGGCCAAGGGTTACTTTCTCCCCTCTACTTCTCCGGTAGGTGCTGGCTTCTTCTTCGTAGGGAAGAAGGATGGTGGTCTTAGGCCATGAATTGACTACCGTAACTTGAATAAGGTCACTGTAAGGAACCAGTATCCCCTTCCTTTGATTCTTGATCTCTTTAATCAGGTTCAGGGGGCCCAATGGTTCTCTAAGTTTGATCTACGGGGGGCGTATAACCTTATCCGCATCAAAGAGGGGGATGAGTGGAAGACTGCGTTTAACAAGCCCGAAGGTCATTTCGAATACCTCGTCATGCCCTTTGGGTTGTGTAATGCTCCCGCGGTCTTCCAGAATTTCATAAATGAGATTTTAAGAGATTACCTGGGGTATTTCTTGTAGTTTACCTTGTTGACATACTTGTGTTTTCCAAGGACTGGTCTTCCCACATTGAGCATGTCAGGAAGGTGCTCCAGGTTCTTCGGGAAAACAAACTGTTTGCGAAGACCGAAAAATGTGTGTTTGGGGTGCAGGAGAAACCATTTTTGGGTCAAATCCTCACTCCTCATGAATTCCGCATGGACCCCGCCAAGGTCCAGGCTGTGGCGGAATGGGTCCAACCTGCCTCCCTGAAGGCGTTACAGTGCTTCTTGGGGTTCGCTAATTATTACAGGAGATTTATTGCTAACTTCTCGGTCATCGCTAAGCCTCTTACGGACCTCATTTGCAAAGGTACTGATCTCCTCCACTGGCCTCCTGAGGCTGTCCAGGCTTTTGAGGTCCTTAAAAAGTGCTTTATCTCGGTCCCGGTGCTGGTTCAGCCCAACCAAATGGAGCCATTTGTCGTGGAGGTTGACGCGTTCGAGGTGAGAGTGGGGGCTGTCTTGTCCCAGGGTACCAGTTCCCTCACCCATCTCCGTCCCTGTTCCTACTGCTCCAGGAAGTTTTCGCCCACTGAGAGTAACTATGATATTGGCAACCGCGAACTCTTAGCCATTAAATGGGGAATTGAAGAGTGGCGCCACTTCCTGGAGGGGGCTAGGCACCAGGTAACGGTCCTTACCGACCACAAGAATCTGGTTTTCCTAGAATCTGCCCGGAGGCTAAACCCGAGACAAGCTCGATGGGCGTTATTTTTTACCAGATTCAACTTTTTGGTTAGCTATAGGGCTGGGTCTAAAAATATTAAGGCTGATGCACTGTCGCGTAGCTTTATGGCCAGCCCTCCTTCGGAGGAAGATCTTGCTTGTATTTTGCCTCCAGGTATAATCATTTCCTCTATTGATTCTGATTTAGTCTCTGATATTGCTGCTGATCAAGGTTCAGCTCCCGGGAACCTTCCTGAGATCAAGCTGTTTGTTCCCCTGCAATTCCGGCTAAGGGTACTTAGGGATAATCATGACTCCGCACTATCTGGTCATCCAGGCATCCTGGGTACCAAGCACCTCATTGCCAGAAACTATTGGTGGCCTGGGTTGCCTAAAGACGTTAAGTCCTACGTCGCCGCTTGTGAGGTTTGTGCTAGGTCCAAGACTCCCAGGTCCCGACCAGCGTGCTTACTGCGTTCTTTGCCCATTCCCCAGAGACCTTGGACCTATATCTCCATGGATTTTGTCACCGATTTGCCTTGATCTCGAGTCAAGTCGATGGTGTGGGTTGTAGTAGACCGCTTCAGTAAGATGTGCCACTTTGTGCCCCTCAAGAAACGACCCAATGCTAAGACGTTAGCTACCTTGTTTGTCAAACACATCCTGCGTCTCCATGGGGTCCCTGTCAATATTGTTTCTGACAGAGGGGTACAATTTGTTTCTTTGTTTTGGAGAGCCTTCTGTAAAAAGTTGGAGATTGATCTGTCCTTCTCCTCTGCCTTCCATCCTGAAACTAATGGCCAAACTGAGAGGACTAATCAGTCTCTAGAACAATATTTAAGGTGTTTTATCTCTGACTGTCAATATGATTGGGTCTCATTCATTCCCCTCGCCGAATTTTCCCTTAATAACCGGGTCAGTAACTCGTCAGGGGTCTCCCCCTTTTTCTGTAATTTTGGGTTTAATTCACGGTTCTCCTCCATTTCACCTGGTAGTTCCAACAATCCCGAGGTAGAGGTCGTTCATCGGGAACTGTGCACAGTCTGGGCCCAGGTTCAGAAGAACCTAGAGGCGTCCCAGAGCATACAAAAAACTCAGGCAGATAGAAGACGTTCTGCTAACCCCTTGTTTATGGTCGGGGATCTGGTGTGGCTATCGTCTAAGAACTTGCGCCTTAAAGTCCCGTCCAAGAAGTTTGCTCCCCGGTTTATAGGGCCGTACAAGGTAATTAAAGTCCTCAATCCTGTCTCCTTCCGACTGGAGTTGCCCCCATCTTTTCGAATACACGACGTGTTTCATGCCTCCCTCCTTAAACGCTGCTCCCCGTCCTTGGCTCCCTCGAGGAAACCTCCTGTCCCCGTTCTCACCCCTGAAGGGGTAGAATTCGAGGTGGCCAAGATTGTGGACAGCAAGATGGTCCAAGGCTCCCTCCAGTACCTGGTCCATTGGAGAGGATACGGGCCGGAGGAGAGGACTTGGGTACCCGCCTGGGATGTTCACGCTGGGGTATTGGTCGGGAGGTTCCACCTTCATTTCCCCAATAAACCAGGTCCATCTAGAAAGGGTCCGGTGGCCCCTCATAAAAGGGGGGGTACTGTTAAGGATCTGCCAGGCACAGCTTCTGTATCCACGCCCATAGGTAATCAGTCTGCACCTGCTTCTATGTCCGGGAGACTGACTCCATCTTCCACCACTCGGGATGGCAGGCTTAGGAGTGGGAGAGCCTATCACAGCCTGGCCAGACGGAGCTAGCTCCCGCCCTCTGTCTATTTATACCTGCCTTTCCTGTTCCTCCTTGCTTGTGATTCTTCTGTTTGGTTTCCTAGCCCTGCTGCAGCTTCTGTACTATTTGACCCTCCTCCATATGACCCTGGCTTACTGACTACTCTCCTGCTCTGCGTTTGGTACCTCGTACACTCCTGGTTTTGACTCGGCTTGTTCACTACTCTCCTGCTCTGCGTTTTGTACCTCGTACACTCCTGGTTTGACTCGGCTCGTTCACCACTCTTGTTGTTCACAGTGTTGCCGTGGGCAACTGCCCCATTTCCCTTTGCTTCTGTGTACCCTTGTCGGTTTGTCTGTCGTGCACTTATTGAGCGTAGGGACCGTCGCCCAGTTGTACCCCGTCGCCTAGGGTGGGTCGTTGCAAGTAGGCAGGGACTGAGTGGCGGGTAGATTAGGGCTCACGTGTCCGTGAGCAACAAGAGAGGTGAACGAGCCGAGTCAAACCAGGATTGTACGAGGTACCAAACGCAGAGCAGGAGAGTAGTCAGTAAGCCAGGGTCAGAATGAAGCAAGGTAAAATAGCTAGAAGCTGCAGCAAGGCCAGGAAACCACACGAGAAGAATCACAAGCAAAGGAGGAACAGGAAAGGCAGGTATAAATAGACAGAGGGCGGGAGCTAGCTCCGTCTGGCCAGGCTGCGATAGGCTCTCCCACTCCTAAGCCTGCCATCCTGAGTGGTGGAAGATGGAGTCAGTCTCAGAGACATAGAACCAGGTGCAGACTGATTACCCATGGGAGTATACACAGAAGTTGTGCCTGGCAGATCCTTTACAGAAGCTAAGGGAAATGGGGCAGTTGCCCACGGCAACACAGTGAGCAACAAGAGTAGTGAACGAGCCGAGTCAAACCAGGAGTGTACGAAATACCAAACGCAGAGCAGCAGAGTAGTCAGTAAAGCCAGGGTGAATTTGAAGCAGAGGTCAATAATATTATCAGGAGCAGCAGAGCCAGGAAACCAGACAGAATCACAGGCAAAGGAGGAGCAGGAAATAAAGGTATAAATAGACAGAGGGCGGGAGCTAGCTCCGTCTGGCCAGGCTGTGATAGGTTCTCCCACCCCTCAGCCTCCCAGCCTGAGGGGTAGCAGATCGAGTCACTAACAGACCTAGGCACAGATGCAGGCTGATTAACCACGGGCGTCGACAAAGAAGCTGTGTCAGGCAAATCCATTACATACATATATATATATATATATATATATATATATATATTAAATATACACATATGAAATTGTATTTGGTCACTATAAGCTGCAAAAGGCAGGGAACTTTGGGGGGATTTTATTAACTGTTCTACGCCAGTTTACTGGTGTAGAAAAGTGACAAATGACACAAAATGTGCAATTTGCATGAAAAAAAAAAAAAAAAGACTTCTCATCACTCTGCTTCTCCCCCCAGGCTCTATCATCCGGCTGCAGTGCATACAAGGTCCTGGCAGCGTCGAGGTCTTATATGCGACACAACACACAGTATTCTGATGCTAGAGGTTGTGTATTGCTTGCCTGTCACCAGGGGCGTAACTAGGAAAGACTGGGCCCCATAGCAAACTTTTGATTGGGCCCCTCCTCCCCTCGGTGCGACACATATTCCCTTTTTGTAGATAGTGCCCCCCTGTAGATTCTGCCATACAGCCCCTGCAGTAGATTCTGCCATACAGCTCCCCCTGTAGATTCTGCCATACAGCCCTTCTCTGTAGATTCTGCCAAAAAAAACAAAAACCCTGTAGATAGTGCCCCCCACCTCCCCCTTGCAGATAGTGCCTCACAGCTCCCCCTTGTAGATAGTACCTCCCCCTTGTAGACAGTGCCATTAAGCCCTGTATGTCCCATATATCATTCTGATGCTGCTCGGCATCAGGGCCTTGTATGAGCTGCGCCTTTTAATAAATCTGTCACATCTTACTCTAGCATAGCACAAAGCGAACACTGGTATAAGAAGCGTCAGTCTTAGTAAATCTGCCCCTATGTGTATACAGTGTAAGAAGCCAACATAAGGCTCAGAGGGCACAAAACTATGTGTGAAAGGTGTAGAGAGACATTTCTAAGTGCACGACAGACAAACAGACAAGGGTACACAGAGCTAGGGGGAGAAAGGGGCAGTTGCCCACGGCAACACCGTGAGCAACAAGAGAAGTGAACAAGCCGAGTCAAACCAGGAAAGAACGAGGTGCCAAACGCAGAGCAGGAGAGTAGTGATCAAAGCCGAGTCAAACCAGGAGTGTACGAGGTACCAAACGCAGAGCAGGAGAGTAGTCAGCAAGCCGGGGTCAATATGAAGCAAGGACAAATATTACAAGAGCTGCAGCAGGGCCAGGAAACCAAACGAGAAGAATCACAAGCAAGGAGGAACAGGAAAGGCAGGTATAAATAGACAGAGGGCGGGAGCTAGCTCCGTCTGGCCAGGCTGTGATAGGTTCTCCCACTCCTAAGCCTGCCACCCTGAGTGGTGAAAGATGGAGTCAGTCTCTCAGACATAGAAGCAGGTGCAGACTGATTATCTATGGGCGTTGACCCCGAAGATGTGCCTGGCAGATCCTTTACAATTAACACATACAAGTTTTAACTCGGAAAACCCCTTTAAGGAGGAAATAAATTAATCACAAATGAAAACAATATTATCTATATAATGGTACCATATTATAACCTGGAAATTTGCAGAAGGGTGCACGTGTGCCATCTCACACCTACCTAAAAAGAGGTTTGTAAAAGTGATTAAGATGTGTTTAAGTGACTCCATTGTCTATGAACAATTCCATGAAGAATATTTTAAAGAATCATCTGTTTCTCTGTAAAATTAAAGTTATGCTGGGATTGTCTCGACACTCATAGCTATGTTTTTCATCCCTTATCTGAGTCTGCTATGGGAATGTACGTGTTGGACTTGCATGGCCATGCAGCTGCAAGGTTGTTATGAGGAAATCTGGTCTTACTCATTATTTCTCTGGAGAAGTTTCTGTCTTACAGTAAGTTTCCATAAGATGCTTTTCTTGCTCGTGATTGGCTCAGCTCGGACAACTCCCCATTGCACGTGATTGGCTGAGCTAGAGCCAACGTCCCATTTGTACGTGATTGGCTGAGCTCGAGCCTACTACCCTTTGATACTATTGTAATTACATTCTATCACTAAACCAGAGAAGAATTTTGGGTGCACAAAGCATTGTCTCTTTGTGTCTTACTTCTCTCCGATATATCGATATAACTTATGGATATGGATCTGGGCAAGTGTATTGAAGGGTGTCTTTTGACACACCCATCAAACTTTCAGTCTAATATATTTTGGCCAGGATTGCATCAACAAGGAGGGTGCACAACATGCACCTCTTGATGTCCCTTTTGCCTGTCTAAAAAATATTTTATCAAAGACAAAATAATTATGTTGAAGGATAAAGTCCAAGCATTCAATGAGAAAAGAATCATGCATCCTATCCGAATTCGATTGTAAATCCAGAAAATATGTGACAGCGGCAACTCCATTCAGAATATAAAATATTTGAATAGAGCAACAGCACTGCTGTGGATGAAAGTCGTCCGTCATGGCTGGAGACTATGTAGGGACCGACTTCTTGGAGTACCGCTGAGTCGCTGTGGTAAGGGACTTGCAGCCGGAAGTGACAACACAGCGTGATCTCACGATTGAAGCTGAGATCACGCTGGGCTGTGAAGATGAGACCTGTATGATGCTGATTGGACAGCGCCCAGAGTGAAAATAAAATGTAACCTCCTATTTGGCTATTAGAGCCAAATTAGCATATGTATAAAGATGATCATAACCATTAACCCCTTCCCGCTCCTGGACGTACTATTAGGTCATGGCAGCTGTATCGTATGCGCTCCATGACCTGATAGTACGTCTCGGGAGTAACGTCCGTTTCGGCCGTCCTCCCGACACATACAGGAGCTGTGACAGCTGCTGTCTTGTTCAGCAGCTGTCACAGCTCCTACAGCGGGGACCGATCGCGGTGTCCCCGCTGATTAACCCCTTAAAAGCCGCGTTCTATAGAGATCGCGACTTTTTAGGGGTTAAGCTGCCATCGCCGGCCTGCTACACGATAGCGGCCGGCGATGGTGACTATGGCAACCGGACACCAAACAATGGCGTCCGGCTATGCCATATACGGAAGCCTAGTGGGTCCTGACAACATCAGGACCCACTATGCTTGCTGTCAGTGAGTAGCTGACAGTTCTAATACACTGCACTACGCATGTAGTGCAGTGTATTCGAATAGCGATCAGGGCCTCCTGCCCTCAAGTCCCCTAGTGGGACAAAGTAATAAAGTTAAAAAAAAGTTAAAAAAAGATGTGTAAAAATAAGAAAATAAAAGTTTTAAAAGTATTAAAAGTAAAAATCCCCCCTTTTCCCTCATCAGTCCTTTATTATTAATAAAAATATATAAACAAACAAACTATACATAATTGGTATCGCTGCGTCCGTAACGGCCTGAACTACAAAATTATTTCGTTATTTATCCCGCACGGTGAACGCCGCAAAATAAAATTATAATAAACCGTACCACAATCACAATTGTTTGGTCACTTCACCTCCCAAAAAATGGAATAAAAAGAGATCAAAAAGTCGCATGTACCTAAAAATGGTACTGATCGAAACTACAGTTCGTTACGCAAAAAATAAGTCCTTGCACGGCTTTCTTGATAGAAAAATAAAAAAGTTATGGCTATTAGAATAAGGTAACACAAAAAGTTAATGATTTTTGACAAAATGTATTTTATTGTGCAAACGCCATAAGACATAAAAAAAAACTATAAACATCTGGTATCGCCGTAATCGTATCGCCCCGCAGAATAAAGTGAATATGTCATTTATAGCGCACGGTGAACGCTGTAAAAAAAATTGAATAAAAAAACAATAGTAGAATTGCTGTTTTTTAGTCACCACGCCACCTAAAAATAGAATAAAAACTGATCTAAAAGCTGCATGCACCCCAAGAAAACTACAATGGATTCCTCAAGGGGTTTAGTTTCCAAATTGGGGTCACTTTTGGGGGTTTTCCACTGTTTTGGCAATACAAGACCTCTTCAAACCGGACATGGTGCCTAATAAAAAGGAGGCCTGATAATCCACTAGGTGCTCCTTTGCTTCGGAGGCCGGTGCTTCAGTCCATTAGCGCACTAGGGCCACAGGTGGGATATTTCTCAAAATTGCAGAATCTGGGCAATAAATATTAAGTTGCGTTTCTCTGGTAAAACCTTTTGTGTTATAAAAAAAATGGTATAAAAAGGATTTTCAGACAAAAAAAAATATGTAAACGTCACCTCTACTTTACTCTAAATTTCTGTGAAACACCTAAAGGGTTCATAAACTTTCTAAATGCTGTTGTGAATACTTTGAGGGGTCTAGTTTCTAAAATGGGGTGTTTCATAGGGGTTTATAATATATGGGCCCCTCAAAGCAACTTCAGAACTGAACTGGAACCTAAAAAAATAAATAAATGAGGCAATACTTTGCTTCTTACATTATACTCATAATGAGCCGTGCCCACCCCGAGATGACCCCAGTTTTGACCGTTTGTATAAACGAAGACCCCTATTAGACCGTTTCAGTGCCAGGCTTTCCCAAGCATACACCCCCGAGAAGTGTATTTCTATTGATGAGTCCCTGGTACATTTTAAAGGGAGGGTTCAATTCCGCGAGTGCCTCCCGCGTAAGAGGGCAAGGTATGGCGTGAAGATGTATAAACTGTGCGAGAGTGCATCAGGGTATACCTACAGGTTTAGGATATATGAAGGAAAGGCCACCCCCAAACCAGACTGCATCCTGGACTACAATAGGTACATGGGAGGGATGGACTTGTAAGATCAAGTCCTGAAGCCCTACAGCGCCATGCGGTGTGATATAAGAAGCTGGCCGGGCACATCATACAGATGGCTTTGTACAATGCGTACGTGCTACGTCGATGTGCATGCCAGACGGGAACTTTCCTGGAATTTCAAGAGGTGATTATCAAGAACCTAATCTTTAGGGACCAAGAAGGGGGGGCACCCAGTACTTCTGGAAGCGGGGCCACACGCATCGTACCAGGGCGCCAACACTTTCCAGGAGAAGTTCCCCATACTGGCAAGAAGGGAAAAAGTCAAAAGAGGTGCAAAGTCTGCTATAAGAGGGCGATAAGGGATGACACAATATATCAATGTGACACGTGTCCCGAAAAACCAGAGCTCTGTATGAAAGAGTGTATTAAAATTTATCATACATCCTTTGGTTTATAATTTACCCCAATTTTACTTACCCTGATGCACTCCGCACAGCTTATCCCCCCTAGTCTTTCCCCTCTGGGCCCTGCTGAGTGCACAGGCAGCTGATAACAGCCACATTGAGGATATTGCCATACCCGGGAGAAACCACATTACAGTTTATGGGGTGTAGGTCTCCGGTCAAAATGCTCACTACACCTCTACATGTATGCGTTAAGGGTGTAGTTTTGAAAACGGGGTCACTTCTTGCGGGTTTCAACTGTACTGGTACCTCAGGGGCTTCTGCATACATGACTTCGCACTAGAAAATCCCCAGTAGGCCAAATGGTGGTCCTTTCCTTCTGAGCCCTCCCATGGGCCCAAACGGCAGTTTATCACCACAAATGGAGTACTGCCGCACTCAGGACAAATTGGGCAACAGAATGGGATATTTTGTTTCTTGTGAAAATAAGAAATTTTCAGCCAAAACTACATATTATTTGAAAAAAATAATTTTGTTTACATTCCCAGCCCAATTCAAATAAGTTCTGTGAAAAAACTATGGGGTCAAAATGGTCACAACACCCATAAATGGATTCCTTGAGGGGTGTAGTTTCCAAAATGTGGTCATTTGTGGTTGGTTTCTATTGCTTTGATACCTCTGGGGCTCTGCAAATGCGACATGGCACCCGAAAACCAATCCAGCAAAATCTGGACTCCAAAGAACAACTAGCGCTCCTTTCCTTCTGAGCCCTCCCATGGGCCCAAACGGCAGTTTATCACCACAAATGGGGTATTGCCGCACTCAGGGCAAATTGGGCAACAAAATGGAGTATTTTATGTCTTGTGAAAATAAGAATTTTTGAGCTAAAATTACATATTATTGGAAAAAATATATTTTTTTTTAATTCCCAGCCCAATTCAAATAAGTTCTGTGAAGAAACTATGGGGTCTAAATGGTCACATTACCCATAAATGAATTCCTTGAGGGGTGTATTTTCCAAAATGGGGTCACTTCTGGTGGGTTTCCATTGCTTTGATACCTCTGAGGCTCTGCAAATGCAACATGGCACCCGAAATCCAATCCAGCAAAATCTGGACTCCAAAGAACACATAGCGCTCCTTTCCTTCTGAGCCCTCCCATGGGCCCAAACGGCAGTTTATCACCACAAATGGGGTATTGCCACACTAAGGACAAATTGGGAAACAAAATGGGGTATTTTGTTCCCTGTGAAAATAAGAAATTTTGATCACAAATGACATTTTGTTGGAAAAAATTACATTTTATTCATTTCACAGCCCAATTCAAATACGTGCTGTGAAAAAACTGTGCGGTCAAAATGGTAACAACCACCATAAATGAATTCCTTGAGGGGTGTAGTTTCCAAAATGAGGTCATTATTGGGGGATTCCTACTGTTTTGGCACCTCAACACCTCTTCAAACCTGGAATGCTGCCTAAAATATATTCTAATAAAAAAAGAGGACTCAAAATGCACTAGGTGCTTCTTTGCTTCTAGGGCTTGTGTTTTAGTCCACGAGCGCACTAGAGACACATGTGAGACATTTATAAAAACTGCAGAATCTGGACAATACATATTTAGTAGTGTTTCTCTGGTAAAACCTTCTGTGTTACAGAAAAAAAATTAATAATATTGAAATTCTGCAAGAAAAATGAAATGTGCAAATTTCACCTCCACTTTGCTTTAATTCCTGTGAAATGCCTGAAGGGTTAAAAAACTTTCTAAATGCTGTTTTGAATACTTTGAGGGGTCTAGTTTTTAAAATGGGGTGTTTTATTGGAGTTTCTAATACATAGGCCCCTCAAAGCCACTGCAGAACTCAAGAGGTACCTTAAAAGAAAGGCTTTTGAAATTTTCTTAAAAATATGAGAAATTGCTGTTTATGTTCTAAGCCTTGTAACGTGCAAGAAAAATAAAAGAATGTTCAATTGACGCCAATCTAAAGTAGACATATGGGAAATGTGAACTAGTAACTATTTTGGGTGGTATAACCGTCTGTTTTACAAGCAGATGCATTTAAATTCTGAAAAATGCTATTTTTTGAACATTTTCTCTAAATTTTGAAATTTTTCACCAATAAACACTGAATATATCAACCAAATTTTACCACGAACATGAAGCCCAATGTGTCACAAGAAAACAATCTCAGAATCGCTTGGGTAGGTTTAAGCATTCCGACGTTATTACCACATAAAGTGAAATATGTCAGATTTGAAAAATGGGCTCTGAGCCTTAAGGCCAAAACTAGGCTGCGCCCTTAAGGGGTTAAAATAATAAACGTTTTTTAAAAGAAATCACACTGTAGTTATCAGCAGCAAAGTGTCTCTTAGATTAGTTAGGGGATAGGCAATTAATAAACTGGTCACAGATCCTATTTAAGAACCATTGGTTGCAGAAAATAATCACTTGGGTCGAAACGTCGCTATTTATGGTGAAATAAAGACACCTTTTTTTGATACCTTCATTACTGCGTGTGCTGCGGTCTTTCTACCTTTTTGGATGCAATATTGTCATCCAGGTTTGAATAGATGGTGTAATTTCTGGCTTATTAGTTCCAGAATATATGACTTATTACATTGGTTTAATCAACGACTTGGATTTATTTGATTTATTTTTAACTTTGGATTGATGTTATAGCTTATTTCTACTGACAGTAAATGTAGATTTAATTTTGCTATTTGTATACTCTATTCTATAGATCGACGTTATATCTTTCTTTTTTCTTTTCATATACCTGTTAAATAAATGGCACTCCTTCCCTTCTGAGCCCTGCCGTGTGCCCAAACATCAGTTTACGGCCGCAATTGGGTATAAATTGCTCAACAAATTTTAGGGTGCTTTTTCTGGTGAAAATTAGACATTTTTTAGCTAAAACTACATCTTCTTTCATTTTTGTGGCCCAATTCTAATAAGATCTATAAAACAACCCTGGGATCTAAATGCTCACTACAGCCCTAGGTGTATTTCTTGAGGTGTGTAGTTTGCAAAAGGAGGTCACTTTTGGGATGGGCGTTCCCCTGTACTGAAAGTTCAGGGGCTTTGCAAATGGGACATGGCGCCAAGAAACCAATCCAGCAAAATCCTGGCTCCAAAAGCCAAAAGGCGCTCCTGCCATTCTGAGATCTTGGGGTCTTTTTGGTGGTGTTTCTTATGTTTTGGCATTTCAAAGCCTCTGCAAAACTTTAACGGTGCCAGGAAAAAAAACTAACAAAAAGGAGGCCCTAAAATCCACAAGGTGCTCCCACACTTCTCAGGACTGTATTTGTTGCGTTTCTCTGTTAACACCTTCTGTGTTACATATTTTTTTTTAAATGTTAAAAGTAATATTTTAACATTTCTCCTTCCCTTCAATTCCTGTGAAGCGCCAAAAGGGTGAACAAACTTACCAAGTGCTGTTTTGAATAATTTGGAGCGTGCAGTTTTTAAAATGGGGTGTTTCATAGGAAATGATTCACTGTATATTAGATAACAAGTGTCGTTCAAAAATGTAAATGTGAATTCACCGCCTGATAGAACGATTAAAATTTAGTTTATTGTTAAATTGATAAAAAGTATGGCTCAACCAGCCATTATTCCAGAAACAGGCAAAAGCAGGTGATTAGCGACAGGAGAGATGTATCAGAGTGAACGAAGTTACTCAGACACTCCAGGACCACCCACCCTGCTTATTATAGTATATCGCTACACCCTTGCCAATAGATAACAATCTATCCAAATCCAACGCGTTTCAGCAACACATAAAGAGTGATGCCTCATCAGGGATTTCTAGATAGCGATTTCAATTAGAATTGTTAGATTTCAACAACTGGATAGCACTGTATATGTGCAGATTTTAGCCTCCAGACACGTGAACGGCTCTGATACAATGACCGCACACGCGCCCGGGAAGCTGCAGGCTTATACGATCGAGAGCCCGCCCTCATTATAGTCGTCACCGGGGCCGCCGCCAATCCGCGTGCAACACGCACATAGTGACGTGCCGGAGGCGGCGCCTCACGATACCAACGACCAATGAGGGTATCTGGACAACAACGCGTCCATGGTTACTAGGGGACGCTAGACGCGGCTCCTGAACTGCTGTCAACACCAAATGAATAAATGAAGAACGAATGTCACTCCTGCCACCCATACCATCGTCCCCAAAAGCGGGGGCAATGTGTGGTGGAGGAGAAAAGTCTCACGGGAGTCATCAAGAGAGACTGGCCCCCAGTGATTACATAGTTGCCTAGCAACTTATCGTAATCCTATTAGTCGGGGATATAACTCAGAAAGAAACTGAGTATAGCTCGATAGGCCCGCAATTGGCATGCATAGAATACTATACGGGCAACCTCCCAAACAGAAAGGAAGGGTGCCCAGCGGAACACACTCCCATCCATGGTCACTCCCTAACTCTCAATTGGGAGGTGCATAAAGAGTAAAAAGTAAAAAGAGGAAAAGGTCAGCAGGTAGAGAACAGTGTAGCCACAAAACGCAATAGAAGCGCATAGTGTGGACAGAGACTGAACAGGTATTAATCAGTCAAAACATATCTCGACAGAGATATGCCATTGTCAGTCAAATTACTATAAATGGTATATTCTCAGGGATAAGTAAGAGTTAGCAAGCCGGCAATACAGATCAAGATACGATCACAGCTATTCATAATAATAGATCATAATAGGGCACAAACAACTCAACAAACTGGATCGAGGACAAAGTGTAGCTAGAGGAAACAAGAAAAGGAGATTTGCTCATTCAGGCCATGGGGACTTATGGTCTGCATCCTGAATATCCATTCAGCCTCCTTTTGCAATATTTTCTTGTCCAAGTCCCCCCCTCTCGCGAGGGGTCTGACATATTCAATCCCCTGGAAGCCAAGAGCAGTAGAGTCCCCATCATGACAGGACCATACGTGTCTTGATACCGGGGTGTCCACCTTCCTTCTGACATCCCCAATGTGGTCACGGATCCTTCTCCTAAACTCCCTTTTTGTTTTACCCACGTACTGTAGGCCACATCTGCAAGTAATCATGTACACGATGCCTTTCGTTTTGCAATTGATGTATGACCTGTTGTCAAATGTCTTACCAGTTTTCGTGCTACTAAAACTCCTGCTACATATAATGGACACACATGCTTTGCAAGTTCCGCATCGATAGGTACCTTTTAGGCTGTTCTCCAACCAGGTACTGCACTGTGTCTGTGGTAGTAGGTGGCTATGAACCAATCGGTCCCTAAGATTCCGCCCCCTCCTATATGTAATCAGGGGGTGGTCTCCTACCAAGTCCCCCACATCGGGGTCTGCCTTGAGGATGCCCCAAAAACGCATGAGAACTTCCCTCACTCTGATCGACTCTTCCTCCACTCTCCTCGGTTTAGGGTTCAGGAGATCGTTCCTGTTGCAACCCAAGGCATTTTGGTATGCCCCTCTCAATACATCCCTGGGGTATCCCCTACGTCTGAATCTATTCTCAAGGTCTCGTGCAGATACCCTAAAATCCGAGATGGTGGAGCAGTTTCTACGTGCCCTAAGGTACTGGCCCTTGGGTATTCCTCTTTTCAGGCTAGTTGGGTGCCAGCTATCCCAGCGCAGTAAACTGTTGGTCGCCGTCTCTTTGCGGTACATGTTGGTCTGTAACGTCCCTGTGTCAGTTTTGGAGATCAGAATATCCAAAAATGTAATTTTGGTGTCTTGGATATCAGATGTGAAAAATAGACCCAATTCATTGGCATTCAGTATCTCCACAAACTCCTGAAAATCCCGCTTAGTCCCTGTCCACAAAATCAGAATGTCATCTATAAATCTAATCCAAAGTATGCGCTTCTATTGCGTTTTGTGGCTACACTGTTCTCTACCTGCTGACCTTTTCCTCTTTTTACTTTTTACTCTTTATGCACCTCCCAATTGAGAGTTAGGGAGTGACCATGGATGGGAGTGTGTTCCGCTGGGCACCCTTCCTTTCTGTTTGGGAGGTTGCCCGTATAGTATTCTATGCATGCCAATTGCGGGCCTATCGAGCTATACTCAGTTTCTTTCTGAGTTATATCCCCGACTAATAGGATTACGATAAGTTGCTAGGCAACTATGTAATCACTGGGGGCCAGTCTCTCTTGATGACTCCCGTGAGACTTTTCTCCTCCACCACACTTTGCCCCCGCTTTTGGGGACGATGGTATGGGTGGCAGGAGTGACATTCGTTCTTCATTTATTCATTTGGTGTTGACAGCAGTTCAGGAGCCGCGTCTAGCGTCCCCTAGTAACCATGGACGCGTTGTTGTCCAGATACCCTCATTGGTCGTTGGTATCGTGAGGCGCCGCCTCCGGCACGTCACTATGTGCGTGTTGCACGCGGATTGGCGGCGGCCCCGTTGACGACTGTAATGAGGGCGGGCTCTCGATCGTATAAGCCTGCAGCTTCCCGGGCGCGTGTGCGGTCATTGTATCAGAGCCGTTCACGCGTCTGGAGGCTAAAATCTGCACATATACAGTGCTATCCAGTTGTTGAAATCTAACAATTCTAATTGAAATCGCTATCTAGAAATCCCTGATGAGGCATCACTCTTTATGTGTTGCTGAAACGCGTTGGATTTGGATAGATTGTTATCTATTGGCAAGGGTGTAGCGATATACTATAATAAGCAGGGTGGGTGGTCCTGGAGTGTCTGAGTAACTTCGTTCACTCTGATACACCTCTCCTGTCGCTAATCACCTGCTTTTGCCTGTTTCTGGAATAATGGCTGGTTGAGCCATACTTTTTATCAATTTAACAATAAACTAAATTTTAATCGTTCTATCAGGCGGTGAATTCACATTTACATTTTTGAACGACACTTGTTATCTAATATACAGTGAATCATTTATTCAATTCCTTTGAGTGGGGATGGCAGGATTCCTGACTAGTGACATCAATACTGAAAAATGGCTTACGGATGCTAGGGAGGTTTTCTCAGACAAAGAGCTCATATCGCAATCTCAAAATTTAAGTGTTACTGCCTCTTTTCGACAACTTACCAAAGTTTACAAAGACCATATTAGATCCTGGTTGGAAATCCAAACATTAGAGACTTACATCAAAAATAAAATTGTTCCTAGGGGCCTCAGAATCACCCTTATTCTGGCAGTTAGGGTTCGTTCACCTGAACTTTTAAAAAAGTGGGAGAAGGAATCGATCGAGTCTTCATTGAGGTTTATGGGGATTCTTCTTGAGGAAGAGAATATTAACTTGGCACGCAGCACTCAAGAACTGAAGGAGTGTATAGTTGCTGTAAAAAATTTTTAATAACAATCCGGAATACGATAGAAAAGAAGCTGTTCTACAGCAAGGAATTGAGAAGTTCACGTGTCACATCAAGGAAAGGAAGCATTTCCAATTCGTACGTGACACGGTGGACTTCAAAGAAGGTAGGATTTTTGACTACGGTGCCAGGTCTGGTGTATCTCAAGAGCCTGACACCGATTTATCTTCATCGGAGCAGGAACAATCAGACTCGATTTCAGAGTACCTTTTGCGGGACAGAAGGGAACTTTAGGCACCTTATCAGGGGAAAGTGATAGACTCCAGGTAGTTAATCACTCCACACGTAACCTCATGAGGGAGGAAGTGGAAGTGCTGAGTAAGGGTCTATCATTTGTCCCAACAAACAAATTTAATCTCTTTTCTTGGGTCAAGGACTTAAACCTCTTTGCTAGAAAATTGAAGTGGAAAAAGTTTTTTAAGATGCACAACAAACGACAATGTCTAGATCTTGGTATCATGGAAGAAGATCTCCCACACTTCAGACTATTGGAGGGTTTGTGGGAGGAGGGTCACAGGGAGGAGGGTAAGGGCCCATTTACTGAATTACGGGTTCCATCTACCAAATAGAAAAACAGATTGTGACCCTGGGTAGTCAGCAGGTGCAATATATATAGTCAAAAGAAGGAATGCCTGCAGGCAAACAGAACCCTTATCCTGACTACCCAATTTATGAATAGAAAATAAATTGTTAACACTTTAACATTTTTATTAGGCTACGTATAGCAAGGAACAGACCACATATACAGTTTAAAATTATCACTGCCAATTGCCGATGTGAAGTAAATTCAAACAGCTGGCAAAGCCCAGCGTGGTGTGCAACAGCCAAAGGTAAATGCTGACTGACAACAGCAGGACAGTCACGAAGCAATGCTATATGGTCCCAGGCAATGCCCGGATACTCAGAGCAATGTGATCGGCTAAGGCAGGAATTAAAAACAACAATTAGAGCCCCCCCCGACATGTTTCGCTACCTAGTAGCGTCCTCAGGGGTACACGGGGCTAATGGCGGCGCGACGAAAAAAATACTCCTCTTAAGGAGGTGTAAAGTGACGTACATGGGAGGTGGGCGTGAGGCCAACCGCCAATAGAGCGGGGGGCTCTAATTGTTGTTTTTAATTCCTGCCTTAGCCGATCACATTGCTCTGAGTATCCGGGCATTGCCTGGGACCATATAGCATTGCTTCGTGACTGTCCTGCTGTTGTCAGTCAGCATTTACCTTTGGCTGTTGCACACCACGCTGGGCTTTGCCAGCTGTTTGAATTTACTTCACATCGGCAATTGGCAGTGATAATTTTAAACTGTATATGTGGTCTGTTCCTTGCTATACGTAGCCTAATAAAAATGTTAAAGTGTTAACAATTTATTTTCTATTCATAAATTGGGTAGTCAGGAAAAGGGTTCTGTTTGCCTGCAGGCATTCCTTCTTTTGACTATATATATTGCACCTGCTGACTACCCAGGGTCACAATCTGTTTTTCTGTCCTGGTACTGCTGGGTTAATTACCCTTATCTTTCTGACCCTGTTCCCACTCTGGAACACTTTAATATCAATATTTCTTTTCACCTATTGGTATGGCCGGTTTTTTATCTAAGAAACCTAGCTTAGAGACTTTATCCGCTGAAGCGGCATATGTTTTTTCTACCGATAATATCCCTTTACATCAATTTGATGTCCATACGGCGTTCAGGGATCTGCAGAAGACCTATCAGAAATTTGTACGATCATGCTGGGAGATAGCCAGTCTTGAGACTTATGTACAACAGAAAATAGTCTATAGGGGTTTGAGAATCAATATTACGCCTAATTCTTACCGCGATAACACTGCCTTCACAAAGGGGTGGGAGGACCTCCTCACGGAGTGCTCTTTGCGGATGCTCCATTATTTGTTGGAGTACGAAAAACAGAGTTATAGTAAAATTGGTGCCCAGCTCGAAAAGGAAATAGTGGATATACAAGGTTTTCAGTCGTGTCCTGAATTTGCTGCCCTAGAGGCCAAGTTGCAAAAAAATATTGAGAAACTACAGGGGGAAATTAAAGAACGTAAACACAGCAAATATATCCGTGATCGGAGGGATTTTGATATAGGGCAAATTTACACGTACAAAACACGCTTTGTCCCAGCCCCCAAACGGACCACTGTGTATACTGACTTTTCTGAGTCAGATACCTCTGGTACTGAACTGTCTAGATCCACCACTGACAGTCCTAGATTGGGCACAAAGCGAAAGGTCAGGAACAATAAACCTGGTTTTTCGAAGAGAACACCTACCCTACCTAAACAGCCCTCCACTGATTTTCTGAGTAGAAATAGACCATGTCCACCTGTGGTTTCCAACTCATCATCTATCTTGTCCATGCCTGTTCCTACTTATGCTCAAAATGCTATGGGAATGGTGGGCAATTCCCAGCTGCCCACCCCAGGTGTGGTTCTGAGTGGCACGAATGGAACTACCAACACTACCATGGGATCTTCCACTACATTTCCTTTTTTAGGCCCACTCAACCTGCATTGGGGACAAAAGCAATAACCCCAAGTATACCAGTAATTCCTAATGCTAATATGCAGATATTTAATCTTTCTTCACATGTACTGAATCCTTATCAGCTGAATCTGCTACAAAGGGGACTCTCATACACCCCTGCACCTCCCTTTGACGAATTTACATGGGCGAAGGATATTAACCTTTTTGCCAGAAAACTGGCCCTACATAAACATTTTAGGGGCTCTATACAGGATGGTATTCGCCAAGATCGTCAGGAACAAAATACTATGAGGGCTCTTGAGAGTCTCCTTCATGAGAACCAATTTGGAGTCACTGAGGCAGTGGGTCCTTTTTCTTCGTTGCGTCCTAAGTCCAAGCTCACTCCCCCCTTTTCCCAGTACGGGCATATTGATGTGTTTGTTAAAATGGTCTGTAAAGACCTTAAGAAGATTAGAAGTGTCGAGTCTGTCCCTTTTGGTAATCTTAATAATGAGGAGAGGTTGGCACTGGATGACTTGCGTGGCAATGTAGAATTAGTACTTAAACCCTCCGATAAGGGGGGGAACATTGTAATCATGAACCGTGTAGACTATGTTGATATGGTCCATAGGTTATTGGATGATCATGCAACCTATGTCATTCTAAGAAGTAACCCTACCATCAGTTACCTGTCGGAGCTATATGACCTCACTGACGCTAAGAGTAATGATCTTATCACCTTGGACGAATTTAAACGTCTATATAATCCCACTCCTACTTTAGCCACTTTTTATGCACTACCAAAGGTGCATAAGAATAAACGCCCTATCCCTGGCAGACCTATAGTGTCGGGAAACGACAACCTCACACAGGGGATAAGCCTTTACGTTGATCAAATCTTGTCCCCCTTCGTCTCTGCTTTGTCGTCCCACCTTAGGGATACTAAGGACACCGTCACCAGGATCCAGGAGATCAATGTCACTTCTACCACTAAGTTGGCGAGCATAGACGTGGAGTCACTCTACACCAATATCCAACACGATTTAGGTCTCACAGCAGTCAAATATTTTCTGAGCACAAAAGGCACCCAATTTCAACGGCATAATAATTTTGTTCTGTCACTATTACGGTTTTTACTCACTCATAATTTTTTCACTTTTGATGCCAAATACTATCATCAGATAAAAGGCACAGCCATGGGCACTGTTTGTGCACCTACCTACGCGAATCTTTTTCTTGGGTGGTGGGAAGACACCATTGTCTTCTCTGAGGACCTTCTCTTTTTCACGTCACATATCTCCTTTTGGGGAAGATATATTGATGACATTCTCATCCTGTGGGATGGGGATGCCAACACATTTATTGACTTCATGTCTATGCTAAACAAGAACACCATTGGTATGAAATTTACTTATGAAATTAATGACCGAGTTATCGATTTTCTTGACCTCAAGATCTCTCTGGACCCTGGTGGGGGTGTCCAAACTGACATATTCCGTAAAGCCACAGCCACCAATAGCTTTCTGCATTGGGATAGCTATCATCCCCCTGCCCTTAAACGAGGGATACCCATCGGACAATATTTGCGAGCCAAACGTAATTGCTCTGATGAGTCATCCTTTCAGAGAGAATGCGATGGACTCTATCTAAAATTTCGGGCACGGGGGTACCCCAAAAAATGGCTACATAGGGCCTATGCCAGGGCTAGGGCGTCCCATAGATCTGATCTACTCTCTGACCGTAGTATTGAGTCTGCCGTGCCAACATCGTCCAGTGCTATTCGTTGCATTGGCACCTTCGATGTATGTTCTTCACAGGTGGTTAGTGTTTTGAAAAAACACTGGTCCATCCTTACTGCTGACCCTGATCTAAAAGATGTCATTCCTGCCAACCCCGCCATTACCTACCGCAGGGGGAAAAATCTACGTGACCTCTTGGTGCACAGCCATTATTCAACGACGCCTTCCAAAACTTCATCCACCTGGCTGAAGTCACCCGTCACGGGATTTCACCCCTGTGGTAGGTGTTCCTTCTGCCCCCTGATGCCCAGGGTTAAGAGTTTTACTAACCCCTTGGACGGGAGGTCTTATCAGATAAAACAATTTCTCAACTGTCAGAGTAGCGGGGTCGTGTATCTGGCCAGATGCCCTTGCCCAAAATTATATGTGGGCAAGACTTTGCAGGAATTGAGGAGGAGAGTGTCTAGACATCTTAGTACCATCAACCTCAAGGAAGATACCACTCTCTCCAGACACATGCATAGGTTTCATCCCGACAATCCCAAATTGCTTCAATTTTGGGGTATTGTACAGCTAAAGTTGGGACCTAGGGCTGGTAATTTGGACTGTAAACTTCTACAGGAGGAAGCACGATGGATCCACCGTCTTGGCTCTATGACCCCCCAGGGGCTTAATGAGGGATTCACGTACAGTGCGTTCTTGTGATTTGATTTGGTTTTCTGCCCCCGCCCTTCCCGTATTTTGTGGACATTTACAATTTTCGTATTATTTTTTACTCTTTATATTTATTTTTATTTTTACATGTCATTCTCTGGCCTGTCCGATCGTCTCTATTTATACTTACCATGTCATGTCCTCTCCCAACGGAGCGGTTTTACATTGATACTCCACTTTTTTCATCTACTAATTTAACATCTGACCATATATTCATCTTTTAGTGTGGCGGCCTCCATCATTATTATTTGATGTTTGTTAATATACATTCTTTGTTTTATTAGTATTATTATTTTTGGGTTTATATGTGTGGCTGTATCCACAGCTGGCGATATATACATGCGTTTATGTCTTTGCCGCAGTGGTGGGTAATATCGGTCTTAGAGCCAAGCTTAAGGGGACACTGATGGTACTTGTGGAATTTGATATGTTCCGGAGGCGTTGGGCACATTTTCTGGCTCTGGGATGTTCCTGCAGTATTGACTACAGTCTTACTGTTTTATAAAGATGGGACATGTGTACTATTCCCTGCACTGAGTCTAGACTCACTGTGCTTTCACCGTCCCTTTTTTGTCTCCCTGATTCCACCTAGTTTTGCCTAAGTTGTCTGATTGCCCTACTGCGCAGGCTCAGATGCCGCGCTGACTTATTCCATTGTCGGGTCCATTGGCCTCTGCACTATGTCCGAAGTGGCTTCTACGGCGCCTGCGCCGATCTGTCACTCGGCATTATTCTAAGTTCCCTATCTGCCCTGCTGCGCAGGCGCCCGTACTCTGCATTGTCTCTGCAGTCTTTACTGGGCGCCTGCGCGGCTAGGTGTCTGCTATTGGCTGCTTGATACGTTGCCATTTATTGGCTGTATCTTTCTGTCTGACGCTTGCTGTGTTTTGCTCCGCTCTATTGGCGGTTGGCCTCACGCCCACCTCCCATGTACGTCACTTTACACCTCCTTAAGAGGAGTATTTTTTTCGTCGCGCCGCCATTAGCCCCGTGTACCCCTGAGGACGCTACTAGGTAGCGAAACATGTCGGGGGGGCTCTAATTGTTGTTTTTAATTCCTGCCTTAGCCGATCACATTGCTCTGAGTATCCGGGCATTGCCTGGGACCATGTAGCATTGCTTCGTGACTGTCCTGCTGTTGTCAGTCAGCATTTACCTTTGGCTGTTGCACACCACGCTGGGCTTTGCCAGTTGTTTGAATTTACTTCACATCGGCAATTGGCAGTGATAATTTTAAACTGTATATGTGGTCTGTTCCTTGCTATACGTAGCCTAATAAAAATGTTAAAGTGTTAACAATTTATTTTCTATTCATAAATTGGGTAGTCAGGAAAAGGGTTCTGTTTGCCTGCAGGCATTCCTTCTTTTGACCATCTACCAAATACGCACCCCTAAGTGACAATACACCGATTGATGTCTTTGTGAAGGTGGTTGAGGACCAGTTAAAATTGATCAACCAAAGAGAACACCATTCCATCATTTCTAGCAATGAGATGACTGGCCTACTATCTCTAGAAAGGGATGACAATATCATTATAAAGCCCTCTGATAAAGGGGGGAATATTGTGGTGATGAATCGACCACAATATAGTAAGATGTGCCATGACATCCTCGACGATCGCAATTGTTATGGGGTACTTACTAGCAACCCTACTGCAAACTTTAAAGGTAAACGCTTGAATATCCTTGGTCCTGCGAAATCAGGCAATCTCATTAATGACAGAGAGATGAATTTTATACTTAAGGAGCACCCACAAATGGCAACATTTTATAGCCTGCCCAAGATACACAAGGGGGTGAATCCCTTAAAAGGTCGCCCTATTGTGTCAGGGATTGACAGCCTCACACAGAATGCGAGTTTGTACCTTGACCAAGTCCTCAGGCCATTTGTGGTGTCCCTACCATCCTACGTGAGGGACACCATGGATGTACTGAGAAGACTGGAGGGCATACGCTGCGATGGCGATGTGTTGTTGGCATCTTTAGATGTTGAGTCCCTATATAGCTCCATCCCACATAACCAGGGATGTAGAGCCATTGAATACTTCCTAATGGATAAAGGAACACAATATCAGGCCCATAATAAATTTACCATCGAACTGTTGAGATTTGTCTTAGAACACAACTTCTTTTTATTTGACCAGAAGATTTACCACCAGCTCAGGGGAGTGGCTATGGGTAGCCCCTGTGCTCCTACCTTTGCCAACCTTTATCTGGGTTGGTGGGAAAGGGAGGTTGTGTTCAGTGACATTATGGACAAATGGTCATCATCCATCTTACTTTGGATTAGATTTATAGATGACATTCTGATTTTGTGGACAGGGACTAAGCGGGATTTTCAGGAGTTTGTGGAGATACTGAATGCCAATGAATTGGGTCTATTTTTCACATCTGATATCCAAGACACCAAAATTACATTTTTGGATATTCTGATCTCCAAAACTGACACAGGGACGTTACAGACCAACTTGTACCGCAAAGAGACGGCGACCAACAGTTTACTGCGCTTGGGATAGCTGGCACCCAACTAGCCTGAAAAGAGGAATACCCAAGGGCCAGTACCTTAGGGCACGTAGAAACTGCTCCACCATCTCGGATTTTAGGGTATCTGCACGTGACCTTGAGAATAGATTCAGACATAGGGGATACCCCAGGGATGTATTGAGAGGGGCATACCAAAATGCCTTGGGTTGCAACAGGAACGATCTCCTGAACCCTAAACCGAGGAGAGTGGAGGAAGAGTCGATCAGAGTGAGGGAAGTTCTCAAGCGTTTTTGGGGCATCCTCAAGGCAGACCCCGATGTGGGGGACTTGGTAGGAGACCACCCCCTGATTACATATAGGAGGGGGCGGAATCTTAGGGACCGATTGGTTCATAGCCACCTACTACCACAGACACAGTGCAGTACCTGGTTGGAGAACAGCCTAAAAGGTACCTATCGATGCGGAACTTGCAAAGCATGTGTGTCCATTATATGTAGCAGGAGTTTTAGTAGCACGAAAACTGGTAAGACATTTGACAACAGGTCATACATCAATTGCAAAACGAAAGGCATCGTGTACATGATTACTTGCAGATGTGGCCTACAGTACGTGGGTAAAACAAAAAGGGAGTTTAGGAGAAGGATCCGTGACCACATTGGGGATGTCAGAAGGAAGGTGGACACCCCGGTATCAAGACACGTATGGTCCTGTCATGATGTGGACTCTACTGCTCTTGGCTTCCAGGGGATTGAATATGTCAGACCCCTCGCGAGAGGGGGGGACTTGGACAAGAAAATATTGCAAAAGGAGGCTGAATGGATATTCAGGATGCAGACCATAAGTCCCCATGGCCTGAATGAGCAAATCTCCTTTTCTTGTTTCCTCTAGCTACACTTTGTCCTCGATCCAGTTTGTTGAGTTGTTTGTGCCCTATTATGATCTATTATTATGAATAGCTGTGATCGTATCTTGATCTGTATTGCCGGCTTGCTAACTCTTACTTATCCCTGAGAATATACCATTTATAGTAATTTGACTGACAATGGCATATCTCTGTCGAGATATGTTTTGACTGATTAATACCTGTTCAGTCTCTGTCCACACTATGCGCTTCTATTGCGTTTTGTGGCTACACTGTTCTCTACCTGCTGACCTTTTCCTCTTTTTACTTTTTACTCTTTATGCACCTCCCAATTGAGAGTTAGGGAGTGACCATGGATGGGAGTGTGTTCCGCTGGGCACCCTTCCTTTCTGTTTGGGAGGTTGCCCGTATAGTATTCTATGCATGCCAATTGCGGGCCTATCGAGCTATACTCAGTTTCTTTCTGAGTTATATCCCCGACTAATAGGATTACGATAAGTTGCTAGGCAACTATGTAATCACTGGGGGCCAGTCTCTCTTGATGACTCCCGTGAGACTTTTCTCCTCCACCACACATTGCCCCCGCTTTTGGGGACGATGGTATGGGTGGCAGGAGTGACATTCGTTCTTCATTTATTCATTTGGTGTTGACAGCAGTTCAGGAGCCGCGTCTAGCGTCCCCTAGTAACCATGGACGCGTTGTTGTCCAGATACCCTCATTGGTCGTTGGTATCGTGAGGCGCCGCCTCCGGCACGTCACTATGTGCGTGTTGCACGCGGATTGGCGGCGGCCCCGGTGACGACTGTAATGAGGGCGGGCTCTCGATCGTATAAGCCTGCAGCTTCCCGGGCGCGTGTGCGGTCATTGTATCAGAGCCGTTCACGCGTCTGGAGGCTAAAATCTGCACATATACAGTGCTATCCAGTTGTTGAAATCTAACAATTCTAATTGAAATCGCTATCTAGAAATCCCTGATGAGGCATCACTCTTTATGTGTTGCTGAAACGCGTTGGATTTGGATAGATTGTTATCTATTGGCAAGGGTGTAGCGATATACTATAATAAGCAGGGTGGGTGGTCCTGGAGTGTCTGAGTAACTTCGTTCACTCTGATACATCTCTCCTGTCGCTAATCACCTGCTTTTGCCTGTTTCTGGAATAATGGCTGGTTGAGCCATACTTTTTATCAATTTAACAATAAACTAAATTTTAATCGTTCTATCAGGCGGTGAATTCACATTTACATTTTTGAACGACACTTGTTATCTAATATACAGTGAATCATTTATTCAATTCCTTTGAGTGGGGATGGCAGGATTCCTGACTAGTGACATCAATACTGAAAAATGGCTTACGGATGCTAGGGAGGTTTTCTCAGACAAAGAGCTCATATTGCAATCTCAAAATTTAAGTGTTACTGCCTCTTTTCGACAACTTACCAAAGTTTACAAAGACCATATTAGATCCTGGTGGGAAATCCAAACATTAGAGACTTACATCAAAAATAAAATTGTTCCTAGGGGCCTCAGAATCACCCTTATTCCGGCAGTTAGGGTTCGTTCACCTGAACTTTTAAAAAAGTGGGAGAAGGAATCGATCGAGTCTTAATTGAGGTTTATGGGGATTCTTCTTGAGGAAGAGAATATTAACTTGGCACGCAGCACTCAAGAACTGAAGGAGTGTATAGTTGCTGTAAAAAAATTTAATAACAATCCGGAATACGATAGAAAAGAAGCTGTTCTACAGCAAGCAATTGAGAAGTTCACGTGTCACATCAAGGAAAGGAAGCATTTCCAATTCGTACGTGACACGGTGGACTTCAAAGAAGGTAGGATTTTTGACTACAGTGCCAGGTCTGGTGTATCTCAAGAGCCTGACACCGATTTATCTTCATCGGAGCAGGAACAATCAGACTCTGAATTCGGTAGGAACCCACCTAGGAGAGGTCGGGGAGGGAGTGAGACTGGGAGATACCCGACCCGTCCTAACAGTAGAGGCAGAGGAAGAGGAAAGGGTCAGCAGCGGGGTGGTTTTTTAGCCAAGCACAACCCGATTTCAGAGTACCTTTTGCGGGACAGAAGGGAACTTTAGGCACCTTATCAGGGGAAAGTGATAGACTCCAGATAGTTAATCTCTCCACACGTAACCTCACGAGGGAGGAAGTGGAAGTGCTGAGTAAGGGTCTATCATTTGTCCCAACAAACAAATTTAATCTCTTTTCTTGGGTCAAGGACTTAAACCTCTTTGCTAGAAAATTGAAGTGGAAAAAGTTTTTTAAGATGCACAACAAACGACAATGTCTAGATCTTGGCATCATGGAAGAAGATCTCCCACACTTCAGACTATTGGAGGGTTTGTGGGAGGAGGGTCACAGGGAGAAGGGTAAGGGCCCATTTACTGAATTACGGGTTCCATCTACCAAATACGCACCCCTAAGTGACAATACACCGATTGATGTCTTTGTGAAGGTGGTTGAGGACCAGTTAAAATTGATCAACCAAAGAGAACACCATTCCATCATTTCTAGCAATGAGATGACTGGCCTACTATCTCTAGAAAGGGATGACAATATCATTATAAAGCCCTCTGATAAAGGGGGGAATATTGTGGTGATGAATCGACCACAATATAGTAAGATGTGCCATGACATCCTCGACGATCGCAATTGTTATGGGGTACTTACTAGCAACCCTACTGCAAACTTTAAAGGTAAACTCTTGAATATCCTTGGTCCTGCGAAATCAGGCAATCTCATTAATGACAGAGAGATGAATTTTATACTTAAGGAGCACCCACAAATGGCAACATTTTATAGCCTGCCCAAGATACACAAGGGGGTGAATCCCTTAAAAGGTCGCCCTATTGTGTCAGGGATTGACAGCCTCACACAGAATGCGAGTTTGTACCTTGACCAAGTCCTCAGGCCATTTGTGGTGTCCCTACCATCCTACGTGAGGGACACCATGGATGTACTGAGAAGACTGGAGGGCATACGCTGCGATGGCGATGTGTTGTTGGCATCTTTAGATGTTGAGTCCCTATATAGCTCCATCCCACATAACCAGGGATGTAGAGCCATTGAATACTTCCTAATGGATAAAGGAACACAATATCAGGCCCATAATAAATTTACCATCGAACTGTTGAGATTTGTCTTAGAACACAACTTTTTTTTATTTGACCAGAAGATTTACCACCAGCTCAGGGGAGTGGCTATGGGTAGCCCCTGTGCTCCTACCTTTGCCAACCTTTATCTGGGTTGGTGGGAAAGGGAGGTTGTGTTCAGTGACATTATGGACAAATGGTCATCATCCATCTTACTTTGGATTAGATTTATAGATGACATTCTGATTTTGTGGACAGGGACTAAGCGGGATTTTCAGGAGTTTGTGGAGATACTGAATGCCAATGAATTGGGTCTATTTTTCACATCTGATATCCAAGACACCAAAATTACATTTTTGGATATTCTGATCTCCAAAACTGACACAGGGACGTTACAGACCAACATGTACCGCAAAGAGACGGCGACCAACAGTTTACTGCGCTGGGATAGCTGGCATCCAACTAGCCTGAAAAGAGGAATACCCAAGGGCCAGTACCTTAGGGCACGTAGAAACTGCTCCACCATCTCGGATTTTAGGGTATCTGCACGTGACCTTGAGAATAGATTCAGACGTAGGGGATACCCCAGGGATGTATTGAGAGGGGCATACCAAAATGCCTTGGGTTGCAACAGGAACGATCTCCTGAACCCTAAACCGAGGAGAGTGGAGGAAGAGTCGATCAGAGTGATCGGTACTTTTGACTCTGCCAGCAGTGAGGTGAGGGAAGTTCTCAAGCGTTTTTGGGGCATCCTCAAGGCAGACCCCGATGTGGGGGACTTGGTAGGAGACCACCCCCTGATTACATATAGGAGGGGGCGGAATCTTAGGGACCGATTGGTTCATAGCCACCTACTACCACAGACACAGTGCAGTACCTGGTTGGAGAACAGCCTAAAAGGTACCTATCGATGCGGAACTTGCAAAGCATGTGTGTCCATTATATGTAGCAGGAGTTTTAGTAGCTCGAAAACTGGTAAGACATTTGACAACAGGTCATACATCAATTGCAAAACGAAAGGCATCGTGTACATGATTACTTGCAGATGTGGCCTACAGTACGTGGGTAAAACAAAAAGGGAGTTTAGGAGAAGGATCCGTGACCACATTGGGGATGTCAGAAGGAAGGTGGACACCCCGGTATCAAGACACGTATGGTCCTGTCATGATGGGGACTCTACTGCTCTTGGCTTCCAGGGGATTGAATATGTCAGACCCCTCGCGAGAGGGGGGGACTTGGACAAGAAAATATTGCAAAAGGAGGCTGAATGGATATTCAGAATGCAGACCATAAGTCCCCATGGCCTGAATGAGCAAATCTCCTTTTCTTGTTTCCTCTAGCTACACTTTGTCCTCGATCCAGTTTGTTGAGTTGTTTGTGCCCTATTATGATCTATTATTATGAATAGCTGTGATCGTATCTTGATCTGTATTTCCGGCTTGCTCACTCTTACTTATCCCTGAGAATATACCATTTATAGTAATTTGACTGACAATGGCATATCTCTGTCGAGATATGTTTTGACTGATTAATACTTGTTCAGTCTCTGTCCACACTATGCGCTTCTATTGCGTTTTGTGGCTACACTGTTCTCTACCTGCTGACCTTTTCTTCTTTTTACTTTTTACTCTTTATGCACCTCCCAATTGAGAGTTAGGGAGTGACCATGGATGGGAGTGTGTTCCGCTGGGCACCCTTCCTTTCTGTTTGGGAGGTTGCCCGTATAGTATTCTATGCATGCCAATTGCGGGCCTATCGAGCTATACTCAGTTTCTTTCTGAGTTATATCCCCGACTAATAGGATTACGATAAGTTGCTAGGCAACTATGTAATCACTGGGGGCCAGTCTCTCTTGATGACTCCCGTGAGATTTTTCTCCTCCACCACACATTGCCCCCGCTTTTGGGGACGATGGTATGGGTGGCAGGAGTGACATTCGTTCTTCATTTATTCATTTGGTGTTGACAGCAGTTCAGGAGCCGCGTCTAGCGTCCCCTAGTAACCATGGACGCGTTGTTGTCCAGATACCCTCATTGGTCGTTGGTATCGTGAGGCGCCGCCTCCGGCACGTCACTATGTGCGTGTTGCACGCGGATTGGCGGCGGCCCCGGTGACGACTGTAATGAGGGCGGGCTCTCGATCGTATAAGCCTGCAGCTTCCCGGGCGCGTGTGCGGTCATTGTATCAGAGCCGTTCACGCGTCTGGAGGCTAAAATCTGCACATATACAGTGCTATCCAGTTGTTGAAATCTAACAATTCTAATTGAAATCGCTATCTAGAAATCCCTGATGAGGCATCACTCTTTATGTGTTGCTGAAACGCGTTGGATTTGGATAGATTGTTATCTATTGGCAAGGGTGTAGCGATATACTATAATAAGCAGGGTGGGTGGTCCTGGAGTGTCTGAGTAACTTCGTTCACTCTGATACACCTCTCCTGTCGCTAATCACCTGCTTTTGCCTGTTTCTGGAATAATGGCTGGTTGAGCCATACTTTTTATCAATTTAACAATAAACTAAATTTTAATCGTTCTATCAGGCGGTGAATTCACATTTACATTTTTGAACAACACTTGTTATCTAATATACAGTGAATCATTTATTCAATTCCTTTGAGTGGGAATGGCAGGATTCCTGACTAGTGACATCAATACTGAAAAATGGCTTACGGATGCTAGGGAGGTTTTCTCAGACAAAGAGCTCATATCGCAATCTCAAAATTTAAGTGTTACTGCCTCTTTTCGACAACTTACCAAAGTTTACAAAGACCATATTAGATCCTGGTGGGAAATCCAAACATTAGAGACTTACATCAAAAATAAAATTGTTCCTAGGGGCCTCAGAATCACCCTTATTCCGGCAGTTAGGGTTCGTTCACATGAACTTTTAAAAAAGTGGGAGAAGGAATCGATCGAGTCTTCATTGAGGTTTATGGGGATTCTTCTTGAGGAAGAGAATATTAACTTGGCACGCAGCACTCAAGAACTGAAGGAGTGTATAGTTGCTGTAAAAAAATGTAATAACAATCCGGAATACGATAGAAAAGAAGCTGTTCTACAGCAAGCAATTGAGAAGTTCACGTGTCACATCAAGGAAAGGAAGCATTTCCAATTCGTACGTGACACGGTGGACTTCAAAGAAGGTAGGATTTTTGACTACAGTGCCAGGTCTGGTGTATCTCAAGAGCCTGACACCGATTTATCTTCATCGGAGCAGGAACAATCAGACTCTGAATTCGGTAGGAACCCACCTAGGAGAGGTCGGGGAGGGAGTGAGACTGGGAGATACCCGACCCGTCCTAACAGTAGAGGCAGAGGAAGAGGAAAGGGTCAGCAGCGGGGTGGTTTTTTAGCCAAGAACCACCCGATTTCAGAGTACCTTTTGCGGGACAGAAGGGAACTTTAGGCACCTTATCAGGGGAAAGTGATAGACTCCAGGTAGTTAATCTCTCCACACGTAACCTCACGAGGGAGGAAGTGGAAGTGCTGAGTAAGGGTCTATCATTTGTCCCAACAAACAAATTTAATCTCTTTTCTTGGGTCAAGGACTTAAACCTCTTTGCTAGAAAATTGAAGTGGAAAAAGTTTTTTAAGATGCACAACAAACGACAATGTCTAGATCTTGGCATCATGGAAGAAGATCTCCCACACTTCAGACTATTGGAGGGTTTGTGGGAGGAGGGTCACAGGGAGGAGGGTAAGGGCCCATTTACTGAATTACGGGTTCCATCTACCAAATACGCACCCCTAAGTGACAATACACCGATTGATGTCTTTGTGAAGGTGGTTGAGGACCAGTTAAAATTGATCAACCAAAGAGAACACCATTCCAACATTTCTAGCAATGAGATGACTGGCCTACTATCTCTAGAAAGGGATGACAATATCATTATAAAGCCCTCTGATAAAGGGGGGAATATTGTGGTGATGAATCGACCACAATATAGTAAGATGTGCCATGACATCCTCGACGATCGCAATTGTTATGGGGTACTTACTAGCAACCCTACTGCAAACTTTAACGGTAAACTCTTGAATATCCTTGGTCCTGCGAAATCAGGCAATCTCATTAATGACAGAGAGATGAATTTTATACTTAAGGAGCACCCACAAATGGCAACATTTTATAGCCTGCCCAAGATACACAAGGGGGTGAATCCCTTAAAAGGTCGCCCTATTGTGTCAGGGATTGACAGCCTCACACAGAATGCGAGTTTGTACCTTGACCAAGTCCTCAGGCCATTTGTGGTGTCCCTACCATCCTACGTGAGGGACACCATGGATGTACTGAGAAGACTGGAGGGCATATGCTGCGATGGCGATGTGTTGTTGGCATCTTTAGATGTTGAGTCCCTATATAGCTCCATCCCACATAACCAGGGATGTAGAGCCATTGAATACTTCTTAATGGATAAAGGAACACAATATCAGGCCCATAATAAATTTACCATCGAACTGTTGAGATTTGTCTTAGAACACAACTTCTTTTTATTTGACCAGAAGATTTACCACCAGCTCAGGGGAGTGGCTATGGGTAGCCCCTGTGCTCCTACCTTTGCCAACCTTTATCTGGGTTGGTGGGAAAGGGAGGTTGTGTTCAGTGACATTATGGACAAATGGTCATCATCCATCTTACTTTGGATTAGATTTATAGATGACATTCTGATTTTGTGGACAGGGACTAAGCGGGATTTTCAGGAGTTTGTGGAGATACTGAATGCCAATGAATTGGGTCTATTTTTCACATCTGATATCCAAGACACCAAAATTACATTTTTGGATATTCTGATCTCCAAAACTGACACAGGGACGTTACAGACCAACATGTACCGCAAAGAGACGGCGACCAACAGTTTACTGCGCTGGGATAGCTGGCACCCAACTAGCCTGAAAAGAGGAATACCCAAGGGCCAGTACCTTAGGGCACGTAGAAACTGCTCCACCATCTCGGATTTTAGGGTATCTGCACGTGACCTTGAGAATAGATTCAGACGTAGGGGATACCCCAGGGATGTATTGAGAGGGGCATACCAAAATGCCTTGGGTTGCAACAGGAACGATCTCCTGAACCCTAAACCGAGGAGAGTGGAGGAAGAGTCGATCAGAGTGATCGGTACTTTTGACTCTGCCAGCAGTGAGGTGAGGGAAGTTCTCAAGCGTTTTTGGGGCATCCTCAAGGCAGACCCCGATGTGGGGGACTTGGTAGGAGACCACCCCCTGATTACATATAGGAGGGGGCGGAATCTTAGGGACCGATTGGTTCATAGCCACCTACTACCACAGACACAGTGCAGTACCTGGTTGGAGAACAGCCTAAAAGGTACCTATCGATGCGGAACTTGCAAAGCATGTGTGTCCATTATATGTAGCAGGAGTTTTAGTAGCACGAAAACTGGTAAGACATTTGACAACAGGTCATACATCAATTGCAAAACGAAAGGCATCGTGTACATGATTACTTGCAGATGTGGCCTACAGTACGTGGGTAAAACAAAAAGGGAGTTTAGGAGAAGGATCCGTGACCACATTGGGGATGTCAGAAGGAAGGTGGACACCCCGGTATCAAGACACGTATGGTCCTGTCATGATGGGGACTCTACTGCTCTTGGCTTCCAGGGGATTGAATATGTCAGACCCCTCGTGAGAGGGGGGGACTTGGACAAGAAAATATTGCAAAAGGAGGCTGAATGGATATTCAGGATGCAGACCATAAGTCCCCATGGCCTGAATGAGCAAATCTCCTTTTCTTGTTTCCTCTAGCTACACTTTGTCCTCGATCCAGTTTGTTGAGTTGTTTGTGCCCTATTATGATCTATTATTATGAATAGCTGTGATCGTATCTTGAGCTGTATTGCCGGCTTGCTCACTCTTACTTATCCCTGAGAATATACCATTTATAGTAATTTGACTGACAATGGCATATCTCTGTCGAGATATGTTTTGACTGATTAATACCTGTTCAGTCTCTGTCCACACTATGCGCTTCTATTGCGTTTTGTGGCTACACTGTTCTCTACCTGCTGACCTTTTCCTCTTTTTACTTTTTACTCTTTATGCACCTCCCAATTGAGAGTTAGGGAGTGACCATGGATGGGAGTGTGTTCCGCTGGGCACCCTTCCTTTCTGTTTGGGAGGTTGCCCGTATAGTATTCTATGCATGCCAATTGCGGGCCTATCGAGCTATACTCAGTTTCTTTCTGAGTTATATCCCCGACTAATAGGATTACGATAAGTTGCTAGGCAACTATGTAATCACTGGGGGCCAGTCTCTCTTGATGACTCCCGTGAGACTTTTCTCCTCCACCACACATTGCCCCCGCTTTTGGGGACGATGGTATGGGTGGCAGGAGTGACATTCGTTCTTCATTTATTCATTTGGTGTTGACAGCAGTTCAGGAGCCGCGTCTAGCGTCCCCTAGTAACCATGGACGCGTTGTTGTCCAGATACCCTCATTGGTCGTTGGTATCGTGAGGCGCCGCCTCCGGCACGTCACTATGTGCGTGTTGCACGCGGATTGGCGGCGGCCCCGGTGACGACTGTAATGAGGGCGGGCTCTCGATCGTATAAGCCTGCAGCTTCCCGGGCGCGTGTGCGGTCATTGTATCAGAGCCGTTCACGCGTCTGGAGGCTAAAATCTGCACATATACAGTGCTATCCAGTTGTTGAAATCTAACAATTCTAATTGAAATCGCTATCTAGAAATCCCTGATGAGGCATCACTCTTTATGTGTTGCTGAAACGCGTTGGATTTGGATAGATTGTTATCTATTGGCAAGGGTGTTTCATAGGAATATCTATTGCCGGGGCTCACTACCCTTCGGCCGCCGGGTGCTGACATCATGGCTTCTCCAGGAGTGGAATTCCCAGCCAGAGTGTTGTCGATTCTCCTTCTAGACGGATCCCCTGTCTAGGAGGCAGCGTAACTACCGCTGTAGCAGCCATAGCGGATGGTACAGGGCCTGCCACCCGACGTCATGGACCCCCCATGAATAGTGGCCTCGCAAGCAGCCGCTATGGCTGCTACAGTGGTAGCGACGCCACATTCAATAGTATTTGCTTCCTCAGGATGCAGATACTATTGAATGGTATTGTAGAGCAGGGAGGTAGCTATCTTCTCTGCCATTTACTAGGCTACAGACTCTCAGGCAGAGTTCTAATAGTGCTCTGGCCGGGACTCCGGCTCTGGGGTTGCCCCTGACTTCGCTGTCCATATATGGACAGTGATATCTGGAGCAGAGCTGGAGTCCTAGACAAAGCGCTAGTAGCGCTCCTGCCCGTGACTTTGGCTCTGGTACTGCCCCTTACATAACTATCCATATATGTACAGTGATGTCAGGGGCTTCCCCAGAGCTGGAGTACCGGAGCAGAGCCTTTGCTAGCGCTCTGCCCATGACTTTAGCTCTGCTCTGGACATCACTATCCATATAAGGACAGTGATGTCAGGAGCAGAGCAGGAGTCCCAGGCAGAGTGCTAATAGCACTACCCGAGAGGAGAGGCTGTGTGACACTATCTGGCAGAAGGGGCTGTGTGGCATTATTTGGGAGGGGGGCTGTGTGGCACTATTTACAGTGGGCTCTAAATTTATTGGGGTTTAACAGGGGCCTAACTTCTTTATGGGGCATAAACAGGGCCTAACTTCTATATGGGGGCGCAAAGTGACGTTTTCTGCCATTTTACTGTCGCAGTGAGTCACCCCGCAAAGTGGACCACTAAGTCAGTGTCGCCCAAGGGCCCACATAAACCTGGAGCCGGCCCTGCATGCATACATACATACATACATACATACATAGGTCCCTCATAGCCTTTTCAGAACTGAATTGGCCTGTAACTAACCACTAACAAAGTACAATGTGTCACAGGAATACATTCTCAGAATCGCTTCGATAAGTAACAGCATTTCAAAGTTATAACTACACAAAGTGACATGTCAAATCTTAAATATAAGGCTCTGTCAAAACTAGCTACGACGGTAAAATACATAATTATAAAACCTTAATATTGACCAATTCATATATACAGATCAGCAAAAAAATTCAAATAATTAAAAGCATGGTCTCAATTAGAAAAAAAGGCTGTTTGGTTTCAGAAACAGCACCCTTCCTGTACATTGTCTGTGTCTGGTATTTTCTTGAACTTTTATTTCTAATTTGAGACAACCTTTTTAAGATAAGCTACCTGAAGAAAGTTTTCTTCTTCTTTTACAGCTAGACCTTTGGCTCAGTCTGTCTGCATCTCCTATACAGTAGTAGCCTGTAGATGTCCCTTTGAAAGTGCACTTCACCTAAGATTTTTAAAAGAGGACATTTTTGACTGGTTCCCGTAAAGGTGATTAGTGGACTACAAAACTGGAAAAAAATGCTACAATATGAATATGGTTTTCTCCATCATGCATTAGAGATAATAGGATTTAGTTTATGAAATGCAGTACATTTTATGATAATTCTCTTTCTCACCAGAGAAGATCATCCTCTAAGCCACAATCCGGTTGGTGCTGATGAGGTGCAGAGTCTTAGAAATTTCCATGTTCTGCTTCCTTAGCTCCTGCAAGGAGGTATGGACTTCACTGGTCAGATTCCCAGGACATGGTCCCCAGAAAAGCCACCAATTGGTGGCAGGACTACTAAATGAAGAACTTGTAGCATAGTCAAGAAGCACTTTGCAAAAACGCTAGCATTTTTGATGCGTTTACACGTCTTTTTTTTTTTTAGCGCAGTGTGAACAAGGCCTTATACTTCACAATCCTCCTGCCTTTCATCCACACTGCTCTCACCCTTATCCCTATGTACCAATTCAGTTAAAGCTAATACAAATCTACGGTCTCACATCTAGGTTTACATACTCAGTTTTTTTGTTACCCCTACAATCAACATCTACATTGTGGACAACTTGGTCGGCTTGGCAATTATGTACTCAACCAGTAGCACACACACCTTATTAAACTTTTGCTATTACATTAGGCTTTATCAAAGTTTTCATATTTAAAACATTATTATATCTTTTGTATTTTATACAATATATATATATATATATATATATATATATATATATATATATGTAGCAACAAAAGAAAACAGCAGCACTCACTAGAGAAGATGCACAGGTGCCAAGCAAGCCATCCAGATCCAAGGACTAGGTAGTATATAAAAGTAGAGATCTTGCAGCACTCAAAGTGGTGAAAATAAAGTGGTTTATTCAGCCAACAAACAGCGAAGTTTCTGTCCAACAATAGGACCTTTATCAAGCATGGTAACATACTGAGTGAGCATGGTATATAAAGAGTGAAAGAGCATTTGCATAATTAATCTCAATAGCATACATGTGACGTGCAAAGTGCAAGAAAAAAAACAAACACCATGTGTTTAAATAGTATCAAGACTGATCAAAGCATTGACACATAAGAAGCACAAGTGTGAATACATACATAGAATACAAATATCGCATGCAAAAACATATAAATATAAAATTACGGCATAAACATATATGCAACAGTTGTGTTGAACCAGATCACGTTGCTTTTCCTCACCAATCAGAGCTTCAGGACCTTCATAATGCAAACACATACAGGTGATCCAAATAGCAATAATAAATGCACCAAATGTGGTCTTGCAACATGTGTGAATGTGTGTGTATATATATTGCCAACTTCCGGTTGATAAAACCGGAAGTATTACCGTGGCCTAGCAACAGGACACTTTTAGTGGTTGTAATAAAGATTGTGTAATATTTTTACCTTCTTTAACTTTTGTTTTTACGAGTCTATCTCTAAAATTTTGTGTACGTCTATATGACATAAGTGGTCTGTTGTTTAATTCATGAATATGTCCAAAACTATCTCTCAAAATGGGCCAGTGTTTATTCATTATTTTGGAGATATCTCCACTAGCTTCACTATATGTGGAGATAAAAGGAATTCTTTTGGGTCTGTGTGCTTTTGAAGTTTTGAATAATTTCTCTCTTGGTATATCACAAATTTTATCTCTATGCATTGAAATCAATGATCTAGGATATCCTCTCTCCAAAAAATTGGAGGTCAAAATATCCAAAGACTTAGTCAGATCATCATGATCATCTGTAATCCTCTTAATCCTGACCATTTGACTGTAAGGCAGTGACTTGATCATATTTTTTGGGTGGCAGCTTTCATATCTTAAGAGTGTATTCCGATCAGTGTCTTTCACATGTAGTTTGGTTTTCAAAACATTATCAATGACTATCACTGTAACATCCAAAAATTGGATAGATTCAGTAGAATATACAATGGTGAATTGAATATCGGCATCTAAGGAGTTAAGAAAAAGATGAAATTCTTTTAGTGAGTCTTCAGTATCTGTCCAGATGAGGAAGATGTCATCTATGTATCGCCACCACTTCAGGACCCATTGGAAGTGGTGGGACACATAGATAGACACCTCCTCCATCATATCCATAAAAATATTGGCGTATGTCGGAGCCATATTAGACCCCATAGCTGTTCCTTTAAGCTGAATATAATACCTCTCATTAAACAAGAAATAATTAGATGTCAAAATAAGCTCAACAAGTATCATAATGAATTCACAAGATGTGCTATCATAGTCAGAACCAGATAACTTGCGTCTCACTGCCTCTAGCCCTCTATTGTGATCAATTGATGTGTATAGTGCTGTTACGTCAAACGAAACCAGTATTGAGCCTGTAGGTAAAGAGATTGACCTCAGTTTTTGCAAGAAATCTGAGGTATCCCTCATATATGATTTAGCACTAATCGCAAAATCCCTCAAGACTTTATCGACAAAAATGGATATATTATTCAACAATGACCGTCTACCCGACACTATGGGACGGCCGGGTGGATTTGACAAATTTTTATGTATCTTGGGTAACAAATATAAACAAGGAATAGTTGGATGTTCCATGATAAGAATTTTTTTTAGATGTTGATCTATAATACCCTCGTCAACTGCATGAGTCAATAGTGATTCAATTTTTTTCTCAATGTCGAATCTAGGATCTCCCCTTAGTACCCTGTAAACATTAGTATCAAGTAGCTGCCTATTACATTCATTAATGTACATAGTAGTATCCATAACCACGATCGCACCCCCTTTGTCAGCGAGTTTGATCGTGAGATCGTGGTTATGGATAAGTTCGTCAAGAGCTGTGATCTCAGAGGAAGTCATATTGGGATGTTTAAACAAATCATTATTCGTCTGCATTTTTAATGTGTTCAAATCTTTTTGAACCAACTCTCGAAAATGTCTCGATAGCATGTGACATAATCGGGGGTTGGAACAAACTTTTATTGAACAGTCCTACTTGTTTCAAAGATAATTTAGACGGTATGTCATGTTCCATCACTACCTTAGACTGCATATCAAACCAGACTTTTAATTTAATAGTTCTAGTAAACTTGTGCAGATCTAACTCCAATTGAAACCAATCAATATGTTGATTGGGACAAAAAGACAGCCCTTTTGACAGGGTCTGTAACTGTATATCAGACAAATCATGAGTAGAAATATTTACCACTGTTTGGATAGTGCTATCTTGTTGCTGTGATTCGGTGGTCTTTGTCCTCTGTGTTGTACTTGTTTCTGGAGGCGGGTTCTTCCTCCCTCTGTTCCTCCTACGTCCTGCTCGTCTGGTGATTTTCCTTTTGTAATGTCCAATGTGTTAAACTCTAAAAAATCTTCCCGTCCACTTCGTTGTTCATTTTTCCGGACCAATACCTGCGTGCGAGTGTCCCTATTGAATATCTGAGCTCGAGGTTGTTTATCGTGTCTGGACGATATATAATTGTGATCGTAGGTGTTATCCCACGTATATACACGACCCGCTTGGTAATCCGATTGATCACGGTGCCATTTTCTCTTTTTTGTTTCTTCAATCTCAATTCTTACTTTACCCAGGGTTGTATATAATTTCTCCATGTGCATATTATAATCATCAGAGGAGATGAGAGTCTTTAATGTTTCTTCTAAGCTGTTGATTTTGACCTTAAGTGTAGCCTAATCTCTTTGTAGAAAATCCATATTAAGTAATATAGTGTCAAGTGCATATTTACTTGCCAGTTGTTCATATTTATTGCGAAACGCCTCATGCTGCATGTGCATAGTTGGTTTCAGTTGAGACCTCATGCCGCGGGGAACCATCTTGTTCCTATAGTATTGACCCAGGGTGAGTAAGTGGAGCTCGACATTGATCAGACGTTTAGATTCAAATTCCAAATTGCTCTTGATATCCGGTGTGGAAGGAATACTGAGGAACAAAATGTCTCCCTCTGCCCCATTTAAAATTCTCGCAAATGTCCTCGTCGGAAAAAATTGCAGTGTTGGCTGTAGATAAACCTACAGGTAATGTGGCCTGCTCCATGTAGAAATGTGAAAGATAATCCACGCGGTGCCAGCTGGTGGGATCCAAATATGTAGCAACAAAAGAAAACAGCAGCACTCACTAGAGAAGATGCACAGGTGCCAAGCAAGCCATCCAGATCCAAGGACTAGGTAGTATATAAAAGTAGAGATCTTGCAGCACTCAAAGTGGTGAAAATAAAGTGGTTTATTCAGCCAACAAACAGCGACGTTTCTGTCCAACAATAGGACCTTTATCAAGCATGGTAACATACTGAGTGAGCATGGTATATAAAGAGTGAAAGAGCATTTGCATAATTAATCTCAATAGCATACATGTGACGTGCAAAGTGCAAGAAAAAAACCAAACACCATGTGTTTAAATAGTATCAAGACTGATCAAAGCATTGACACATAAGAAGCACAAGTGTGAATACATACATAGAATACAAATATCGCATGCAAAAACATATAAATATAAAATTACGCCATAAACATATATGCAACAGTTGTGTTGAACCAGATCACGTTGCTTTTCCTCACCAATCAGAGCTTCAGGACCTTCATAATGCAAACACATACAGGTGATCCAAATAGCAATACTAAATGCACCAAATGTGGTCTTGCAACATGTGTGAATGTGTGTGTATATATATTGCCAACTTCCGGTTGATAAAACCGGAAGTATTACCGTGGCCTAGCAACAGGACGCTGTAGGAACATAGCGGCAGATACGTAATCTCGCCGAAGGCATCCCTCTCGCAGCGCGTCCATCGTTGCCAGGTAACATCCAATCACACGACTCCATGTGATTGGAAAGGTAAATATAGTGACACAATCACCATTGTTGTCAAGTGTAGTCCATATAGAAAAAGGATCAAAACTTGATTACAAATATGCTCGTAGGTGTAGTCAGTAATGATGCAGCAGTATTTCTAATAGTACGTATATATCGAAAGGACAAGATACACCACAAAGTCCACACGCGGGTATACCCGATCCCTGGCCACACTTCCGTGGTCAGGAGAGAACAGTTCCCCAGAAACTCCAGAATCACTCCAACCACAACTTAATGTATATGGGGGATCCAAAGAGATCGTGAACGTGTAACGGACCTATATTGTCGATGTAATATCAAGTCCGCAGAAACAATGTCTGTAATAAGAGAATATGAATCTGGGTAATCAGCCCAGTATTGTTTACTGACAATCCACATACGAGACAAGAAAAAAATATAGTAAAAGCTATCTTTATATGGAATAGATTGGGACTAAACAAGACAGCAAGAGTACATTATTTTGGCAAGTGCATACAATACAATAGGACTGAACACGGAAGAAGATGGTCCCGAAGTTCTGTTGGGATCTAGAGTGATACAAAACCGAGTATATTAGTAACAGAAAAAACATATCCATATAGTATAATATTTTAAAATCATGTCACCAAATTTAGTGTCCGATGAGAGACATATACAAAAAACCTAAAAAAAGGGGGAGAGGGAGGCAAAGCGCTACACAGTGATTCTATCCACATTAAATTCTACATTGAGCCCATTAGGTCTCAATGTGTTAAGTGAAAAAATCCATTTCAATTCTTTCTTGTGCAGGACCATGTGTCTATCACCACCATTGGGTAATGGGGGAACATGGTCCAAGATCATAAATTTTAGATCTCTCTCGGTATGTCCCTTCTCAACGAAAAACAAAAGTTAAAGAAGGTAAAAATATTACACAATCTTTATTACAACCACTAAAAGTGGGCAATTTTCCTTGCCATCATTGTGTAAATTGTACTTACATGTGCAGAGGTAATGTCTTTGTACATCCCCAAACTGGTAGAAACTACAATATTAGACATACACTTACCTGTGATTCTGACCGGGTTGTTTATGCGCTATGGTGTCCGTGCCAATTAATATACATGGGCGAAACTACTTGTACGTTCAAAACTCGTTTTAATAACCACAGATTTTCAATTAGGAAGAAAAAACTAGATCTACCCGTTGCAAAACATTTCGTTGAGAAGGGACATACCGAGAGGGATCTAAAATTTATGATCTTGGACCATGTTCCCCCATTACCCAATGGTGGTGATAGACACATGGTCCTGCACAAGAAAGAATTGAAATGGATTTTTTCACTTAACAAATTGAGACCTAATGGGCTCAATGTAGAATTTAATGTGGATAGAATCACTGTGTAGCGCTTTGCCTCCCTCTCCCCCTTTTTTTAGGTTTTTTGTATATGTCTCTCATCGGACACTAAATTTGGTGACATGATTTTAAAATATTATACTATATGGATATGTTTTTTCTGTTACTAATATACTCGGTTTTGTATCACTCTAGATCCCAACAGAACTTCGGGACCATCTTCTTCCGTGTTCAGTCCTATTGTATTGTATGCACTTGCCAAAATAATGTACTCTTGCTGTCTTGTTTAGTCCCAATCTATTCCATATAAAGATAGCTTTTACTATATTTTTTTCTTGTCTCGTATGTGGATTGTCAGTAAACAATACTGGGCTGATTACCCAGATTCATATTCTCTTATTACAGACATTGTTTCTGCGGACTTGATATTACATCGACAATATAGGTCCGTTACACGTTCACGATCTCTTTGGATCCCCCATATACATTAAGTTGTGGTTGGAGTGATTCTGGAGTTTCTGGGGAACCGTTCCCTCCTGACCACGGAAGTGTGGCCAGGGATCGGGTATACCCGCGTGTGGACTTTGTGGTGTATCTTGTCCTTTCGATATATACGTACTATTAGAAATACTGCTGCATCATTACTGACTACACCTACAAGCATATTTGTGATCAAGTTTTGATCCTTTTTCTATATGGACTACACTTGACAACAATGGTGATTGCGTCACTATATTTACCTTTCCAATCACATGGAGTCGTGTGATTGGATGTTACCTGGCAACGATGGACGCGCTGCGAGAGGGATGCCTTCGGCGAGATTACGTATCTGCCGCTATGTCCTACAGCGTCCTGTTGCTAGGCCACGGTAATACTTCCGGTTTTATCAATATATATATACACACATTCACACATGTTGCAAGACCACATTTGGTGCATTTATTATTGCTATTTGGATCACCTGTATGTGTTTGCATTATGAAGGTCCTGAAGCTCTGATTGGTGAGGAAAAGCAACGTGATCTGGTTCAACACAACTGTTGCATATATGTTTATGCCGTAATTTTATATTTATATGTTTTTGCATGCGATATTTGTATTCTATGTATGTATTCACACTTGTGCTTCTTATGTGTCAATGCTTTGATCAGTCTTGATACTATTTAAACACATGGTGTTTGTTTGTTTTTTTGCACTTTGCACGTCACATGTATGCTATTGAGATTAATTATGCAAATGCTCTTTCACTCTTTATATACCATGCTCACTCAGTATGTTACCATGCTTGATAAAGGTCCTATTGTTGGACAGAAACGTCGCTGTTTGTTGGCTGAATAAACCACTTTATTTTCACCACTTTGAGTGCTGCAAGATCTCTACTTTTATATATATATATATAACTATTGTCAATGTATTTGTACGATCTGTTTTATACAATATCTTATGATATGCCTGCATTTCATGTTTTGTATTAAATTAAAAGTTGTTTTTTGATGTTTCAATAAAAAGAACATTGAAAATAAAAGCAATTGTCTGTGTGTTGTCTACTGTTATGCTAAACCTGCTTAATCAAGTTTCTTCAGGAAGTTTCTAGAATGAAGTGGGCTTCGATAAATTGAAAGAAAGATAAATAGATAGATTTGAGATAAATAGATTTGAGATAGATAGATACTGTAGACATTAGAGATGAAATAAGGATAAACAAATTCACTATTGAATTTACAACGTCCTAAATGTTGAATTAATTGTATTAGAGAAATTCTTGCTATGTTTTATGGTCTTGTACTGTATTTTATGAGATTCTTCACGTAGTAAATAGCAAAACTCCCTCCTGCATCAGAGTTGTTGATGTAGACAGAAGGGACCTGTAAGCATTAATGCAGATGAAATCTGTGGTCAATACTGTCCATAACCTGATCTGATGGCTTTGAGGTTTTTTTTTACTAAAATGTGCTGAAAGTTGCTAGTATAATTGATGCAGTAGTTAGCTTTACTGCATAGTTGAACAAATAAGAAATAAGCTAACCGGTGTAAAAATGCTAATGTTGGAATTGCTGAAGAGTTTTGTATCAAAATTCAATAATTTTTACCAAGTCAATACACCATGACAACATGTGCCTAGACATAGTCCGCTGGTGAAGGCCTCCATAAATAATATTTTGAGAAATGTAGTGCAATGTTTTATGCAAAAATTAACAAAAGATACAGAAGTTGCAGACATAGAGAAATACTGTATGTCAATACAATTAGAATACATTAATAATGCTTCTAAAAAGCATTTAATAATATAAGGATCAAGAACACTCAATGGCTGAAGTGTTAGGCTAGCTTCACACCATGTTTGGCTTTACAGCGGACAATATACGCCTGTAATGTTTAATATTTACCTCCCATTGACTTCCATTATCAAAAAATACTGAATATTTAAAGCAGGGATAGGCAATCTTGGTGAAGCAGAGATCTGTTGTAAAACCATAGAAGGTTGCCAAGATCTCCTGTAATATCAATGTATTTTTTCACATACAAAAGAAGCGACTCTGTTTAGGCCAAACACTACTTATACTGATGATTAAGATTTTTCACAAACATACCGTACATGTTCCAATCACATTGTAAGGATGGACTCACATGTGGAGTAAAAATCTGCCATTACAAAATCTGCAACAGTATTTCCGCAGTGGAATTACTGTTGCGGATTTTGTGGCATATTAATGTTGCAGATTTCGCTGCAGAATTTCACATAGCATTGAAATCTATGTTAATTCTGAATCCAAATTCCTTAGTTTGCAAATGTTTTCTCAAAAAATGGAGCAGAAACACAGCATATTTTCACAAAAGAAATATAATTTGTTTGAGTGGAGGAAGGAACAGTGTGTCAGTCAGTATGGTAAAAATTGAAAACAAGTTTCCTGTGGACTAAGGTAATAACAATTACTGCTGCTTTAGTCCAAAACATATAGACTGAAGTCAGTGGCGTAACTACCACTACGGCTGCTATTGGGCCCGCAGTCACAGGATGGCCTTGGCGGCCCGCAGGGCCAGTTCTAGACAAAGTGTGGCCCTGGGCAAGGTTAAAAGTGTGGCCCCCAAATGCTGAATTAGGGCCTGTTCACATCTGCGTCGGGGTTCCATTGATGGCTTCTGTCAGACCTTTCCGTCATGGGAACGCATGAACGCAAGCCAAATGGAAACTACTGCACTATTGATTCCGTCTAAAAACCGGAAACCTTACGGAACGGAGACAAACGCAAACCATTTGCAACGTAAACATTACCATTGAAATCAATGGTAATGGAAATGGAAGCTATGGCTTCCGTTTGGTTTGCGTTCATGGGTTCCCCTGATGGAAAGGTCTGACAGACGGCATCAATGGAACCCCCGACGCAGATTTAAATGAAGCCTTACTGTATCAATAATGCAGTCAATTCAGAAGGTGATGTGCAGAGAACTGCATCACTGATTTCTAGCGTGTCCAGGAGTGTTGTAAGACCCAAGGCATAGGTCAACCCTCTCACAAAAAAAAAAAATACCAGATGAGATAATACCCCTATACTGTAACTGAATAATACCTCCACACCATATCCACATAGTGACTGACTAATACCCCCATATTGTTACTGAATAATACCTCCACATCATAACCACATAGTGACTGAATAAAACCCCCATATTGTTACTGAATAAAAACCACTATACAATGACCAATATATCCACCATATAATGACCATATAGTGGTAGATGCCAGTTATACACAGAAGCTCTGCAGACACTATAAGTGATTACAGCAAATTTTTATCTAGTGACTCACAGATGATTTCTCTGATTAGAGTCATTGACTTTCCCTTTTTTTCTCCATCTGGCCCCGACCACAGTGACTACTTATTCTAGCTACGACTTGTCTCTGCAGAATTTGACACACAAACATGTTGGTTTCTCGCTTTTCAAGCACCTTCTCCACCTATACCCCATCCTCTAAACCAGGGGACTCAAACTCGCATGCCGCCCCTGAGGCTGTCATCTGCGGCCCGCGGGATACAGAGCCGCTAGTATAGGCTCTGCTCTGGGAATCTGTGGAATCCCCTGACATCTCTGTCCACATATGGACAGCGATGTCTGGGGTTTCCCCAGAGCCGGAGTCCCAGGCAGCGAGCTAGTTTAGGCTCTGCTCTGGGACTCTGTGGAATCCCCTGACATTGCTGTCTATATATATGGACAGAGATGTCTCGGGCTTCCCCAGAGCCGGAGTCCGAGAGCAGAACACTAGTAGTGGCTCTGGGGTTTCCCCTGACATCACTATGCATATTTGGACAGTGATGTCAGGAACAGAGCTGTAGTCCCAGGAAGAGCGCTATTAGCGCTCTGCCTGGGATTCCAACTCTGGGGTTGTCCCTGACATCTCTCATATATGGTATACGGACAGTGATGTCAGGAGCAGAGCTGGAATCTCTGACAGAGTGAAAGAAGCTGCTCTGCTTCGGGACTCCAGCTCTGGGTAAGCCCGACATCACTGTCAATATATGGACACTGATGTCAGTGACTTTCCCAGAGTTCCGGAGCAGAGCCTATACTAGTGCTCTGCTTTGGGGTTGCCCCTGACATCACATGTGACATCAGGGGTTCCTCCAGCAGAGCAATCCCCGGCCAAAGCTTTGGCAACGCTCTGCCTGGGGATTCCACTCCTAGAGGGAGCCCCAATGGAGCTATCTACTGGGGGTCTGTGTGGCACCATCTACAGAGGGCACAGTGGCAGCATCTACAGAGGGCACAGTGGCAGCATCTACAGAGGGCACAGTGGCAGCATCTACAGAGGGCACAGTGGCAGCATCTACAGAGTGCACTGTGGCAGTATCTACAGAGGGCACTGTGGCAGCATCTACAGAGGGCACTGTGGCAGCATCTACAGAGGGCACTGAGGTAGCATCTACAGAGGGCACTGTGGCAGCATCTACAGAGGGCACTGTGGCAGCAGTATCTACAGAGGGCACTGTGGCTGGCAGTATCTACACAGGGCACTGTGGCTGGCGGTATCTACAGAGGACACTGTGGCTGGCAGTATCTACAGAGGACACTGTGGCTGGCAGTATCCATAGAGGGCACTGTGGCTGGCAGTATCTACAGAGGGCAATGTTGCATTATCTACAGAGGGCTCTGTGGCATTATCTACAGAGGGCTCTGTGGCACTATCTAAAAAGGGGCTGCCCAATCTTGACATTCGTGTGTCTGCCAAACGCTGCCAACTGAACCGCCTGCATTTAGTGACTCTTAAACTGGAAAACTGGATTGTTAAAATAAGCACATGGAGAAAACGTGCACATTTGGTTAAGTTTAAACCTAGCGCCATTATTATTGTAGTAATGTAGTATTATTATTATAGCAATGTAGTATTGTTATAGTAATGTTATGTAGTATTGTTACAGTAATGTAGTAGTGTTATAGTAGTTCAAATATCTAAATTGATGAACAATAATTTTGTATTGTATCAAATTTGAAAGTAATGCGGCCCGTCAATTTCAAATTTTTTCTAGATGTGCCCCACTTACTCGGCCGAGTTTGAGACCCCTGCTCTAAACAAACCCGTAATCCACAGTGCCCCAGATGGTAATAATAATCCCTCAGTGCTCAACACAATAAAAGTGCCCCATAAGTAACCATGGCACCTCTGTGCCCCCACAGCAGCAATGCCCCCCTTTGTGCCCCTTGTAGATAGCGCCACAGTCCTCCCCCCTTATATATATGATGCCACACAACCCCTCCTTAGTAGATAGTGCCACACAGCTCCCCTCCATTTTCTATATAGTGCCACACAGCCCCCCTTGTATAAAGTGCCAGACAGCCCCCCTTGTATATAGTGTCACCCATCCCCCCTTATATATAGTGCCACACAGGCCCCCTCCCTTGTACATAGTGCCACACAGCACCCCTGTTGTATATAGTGCCACACAGCACCCACTGTATATAGTGCCACGCCCCCTTCTTGTATATAGTGCTACACAGCAATCCCCCTGTATATTGCCACACAGCCCCCCTCCCTTTTGTATATTGCCACATCCCCCCCTTGTATTTAGTGCGAAACAGCCCCCTCTCCTTTGTATATAGGGCTACACAGCACCCCTCCCTTGTATATAATGCTACACAACACTCGCCCCGTATATTGCCACACTGCCCCCACTCCCTTGTATGTAGTGCCACACTGCCTCCCCTTATATATAGTGCCACAATGCCCTACCCTTGTATATAGTGCCACACAGCCCCCCTCGCTTTTATATAGTGCCACAATGCTCTGCTCTTGTATGCAGTGCCACACAGCCCACATCCTTGTATATAGTGCTATACAGCCCCCCTCTCTTGTATATAGTGCTACACAGTATCCCTCTTGTATATAGTGCTACACAGCATCCCCCCTTGTATATAGTGCTACACAGCGCCCCACCATTGTATACAGTGCTACACAGCGTCCCCCTTGTATATAGGGCTACACAGCGTCATCTCCTTGTGTATAGTGCTACACAGCATGCCCCCCCCCCTTGTTTATAGTGCTGCACAGCTCCGTTCCTGTGATGGACGGAGCAATGCACAGCCTCCAGGTGGGACGCATGCGCAGACCAGCGTGATGCAGTGATGTCATCATGCCGACCTGCGCAGGGATTCTTCCCAGCGCCTTATAGGCTGCAGGCCTAACGTAGCCTGCAGCCTTTAATATTCATTTTTATCTGCGTCTTGAGGATGCAGATACGAGGGAATGTGGCCGTCGCTAGCACCGGGGTCCCCACTGGTGCTAGCGACGCCACTGGGAATGAGGGGGCCCGTGCCGCCCGGCCCATAATTGTTTTGGGCCAGGCGGCACGGGCCCATAGCAGCCGCGGGCAGGCCCGGGATCTAAGAGGATGGGGGCCCTGGGCAATTGCCCAGTTTGCACCCCCAACACCGACCCTGGCAGCCTGGCACCTATTCAGGTACAATTGAATACACATGGTGGAGCAGGGAGCCGTAGTCACTAATACAAGGACACTATTTCTGTGCGGGGAGGCAATAAGGGAACATCACTACTGCGGGAGGGCAACTAAGGGGGCATTACTGTGGGGTGCGCTGAACAGGGCATCACTACATTGTGGGGGCCAATTAGGGGGCATCATTAATGTGTGAGAGGTTCTAAAGGGGCACTGAGGGGGAATCATTACTGTAAAAGGGGAACTAAGTGGGCATCATTACTGTGAGGGATGCACTGAGGTGGAATCATTTCTATGTAAGGACACTAATGGGGCATCCTTACTACATGGGGCACAAAGCGGGCATCCTCACTGTGTGGGGAACATCAAGGGTCCGTTATTACTGTGAGTAGAAGTTATGGTGCATCCTTACTGTGTTAGGGGTGCTAAGGGGCAATATTTCTGTCAGAGGGGCACTAAGTGGCATCATCACTGTGAAGGGGCAATAAGTGGACATCATTACTGTAAGAAAGGCACTATAGGAGCATCATATCTATGAGGGGGCACTAATTTGGCATCCTTACTTTGTGTGGGCTCTAAGGGTGTCTTATTAAAGTGTGGGGGCAGTAAGATGCATACTCACTGAGGGGTTTTAAGGAGGCATCATTTCTGTGAGTGGACATTAATTGGGGCCAGTTTCTAAATACGGGCCTCATAAAGAAACCCAGCATTAGGACTACTGGTCATCTGATGTCCTATATAATACCCGTCTTTATGGCACTATTATGACCAGAAAAAGATCTCACTGTAAAAAACAGCAAGCATGATCTCGAGTAAGTGACACACATTAACGTTACCGAAGAATCGGGAGTGTTTAATAGACATCGCGTCCTGGCTGGAATCGATGCCTATTTAGTCTATTTACTCTCAGCCCACTTCAGTAACGTTAATGTGTGAGTAAGTGACAGCACACGCTGTGCTGATCACATGAATGGAGAGAAGTGTATGACGTGGATTGGTCAGCGTCATACACTTTTCTCCACAAAGCCCACTTGGTCAAAAGTAAAAACACATTAAGAAAGTCATTAGCATAAAGCTAAAATAGTTCATAACTTGGTGAAAATTGATAGTTTTTCTAAATAAAAACCACTGCAGTTACCTACATTCCAGCGCCTATCACATTATGTAGGAGATAGGACACTTATAATGTAGTGAAAGAGCCTCTTTAAGGACATAGTTTTTTGAACAGCCTTTTATTTTTCTAGGAAGTTACAAGGCTTAGAACTTTAGCAGAAATTTCTCACATTTTCAAGAATATTTCAAAAGGCTATTTTTACAGGGACGAGCTCAGTTGTGAAGGGGTTTGAGGGGCCAATACAATGCAAACCCCCATAAATTTCCCCATTTTAAAAACTGAACCCTCAAAGTATTCAAAACAACATTTAGAAAGTTTATTAACCCTTTAGACGTTTCACAAGAATTACCGCAAATTAGAGATCAAATTTACAAATTTCATTTTTTTTTGCAGAAATTCATTTTTAATCCTTTGTTTTCTGTAACACGGAAGATTTACCAGGGAAACGCTACTCAATATTTATTGCCCGGATTCTGCAGTTTTTATAAATATCCCAATGTCCTCACTGAAACACAGACCTCCGAAGCAAAGAGCACCTAGAGGATTTTGGAGCCTTCTTTTTATTCTAATATATTTTAGGCACCATGTCTGGTTTGAAGAGGTCTTGTGATGCCAAAACAGTGGAAACACCACCAATAAGACTCCATTTGGCAAACTACACCCCTCAAGAAATTTATCAAGTGGTATAGTGAGCATTCCGACCCCACAGTTTTTTTGCTGAATTTAGTACAATGAAGCCGTGAAAATGAAAATCTACATTGTTTCCAATAAAACGTAGAAATGTGAAATTTTTACAAGGCATAAAGGAGAAAAATCTCCCTGACATTTGAAAAGCTATTTCTCCCGATTACAGTAATACCCCATATGTGGTGATAAACTGCTGTTTGGAAACACGGTAGGTCTCAGAAAGGAAGGAGAACTATTTGGCTTTTTGAGCTTAAAGAGGCTCTGTCACCAGATTAAAAATGCCCTATCTCCTACATCATTTTATCGGCGCTGGAATGTAGTTAACAGCAGTGTTTTTTATTTTGAGAAACGATCTTTTTTTACATTTATGCAAATTCGTTTCTTAATGCCAAAGTGGACGGTTTTTAACTTTTAACCAAGTGGGCGTATTACAAAGAAGTGTATGACGCTGACCAATCAGCATCATACACTTCTTTCCATTACACCGAAGCTTGTTTCACTGAACAGCATGATCTCGTGTGACGTCACTTCCGCCCACAGGTCCTTCCTCTCTAGGGAGTTCTATATGCTTACCTGCACTGTGTGATGCTGCCTCCTCCGCTGCTGCTGCAGATCCGACGACTGTAACTTCTCATACGCCTGGAGACTATCTAATGTTCAGTCTTCAGACGCAGGGATGAAGGACCTGTGGGCGGAAGTGACGTCACAGTGTGGTGTCGCTAGATCATGCTGTTCAGTGAAACAAGCTTGGGTGTAATGAAGAGAAGTGTATGATGCTGATTGGTCAGCGTCATACACTTCTTTGTAAAACGCCCACTTGGGCATTAAGAAAGGAATTTGCATAAATGTAATAAAGGTCATAACTTGCTGAAAAAAGATTGTTTCTCAAAATAAAAAACACTGCTGTTAACTAAATTCCAGCGCCGATAAAATGATGTAGGAGATAGGGCATTTTTAATCTGGTGACAGAGCCTCTAAGTTTTGCTACAATGATTTTCGGGTGCCATGTCGCATTATCAAAGCCCCTGAGGGACCAAATCAGTAGAAACCCCCCAAAAGTGAACCCATTTTGGAAACTACACCCCTCAAGGAATTTATCGAGGGGTATAGTGAGCATTTTGACCCCACAGGTTTTTTGCTGACTTTAGTTGAATTAGGCTGTGAAAATGAAAATCTACAATTTTTCTAATAAAATTTCGAAATTTTCAATTTTTGCAAGGCATAAAGGAGAAAATGCACCCCAACATTTGAAAACCAATTTCTCCAGATTATGGCAATACTCCATAAGTGGTCATAAACTGCTGTTTGGACACACAACAGGGGTCTAAAGCGAAGGATCACCATTTGGAGCTCAAATTTAGCTGGAATGGTTTTCGGGTGCCATGTCACGTTTTGCAAAGTGTCTGCTTGGACCAAAATAGTAGGAACCCCCAAAAGTTATCCCATTTGAAAAACGACACCCCTTAAGGAATCTATATAGGGATATAGTGGGCATTTAGACCCCACTGGTCTTTTGCAGAATTTATTGGAATTAGGCCTTAAAAATTAATATCAACATTTTTCCCGCCCAATATTTGTAAAGCAATTTCTCCAGAGTACGGAAATACCCCACATGTGGTCATAAACGGCTGATTGGATACATGCCAGGGTTCAGAAAGGCAGGAGCACTATTTGGCATGCAGATTTTGCTGGATAGGTTTTTGGGTGCGATGTCGCATTTGCAAAACCCCAAGGTACCAGAGTACAGTGGAAGCCCCCAACAAATGACACCATTTTGGAGACTACACCCCTCAAGGCATTTAACATTTTCCTGGACATATGACAGGGCTTAGAAGTGAAGAGCAACATGTGCATTTGAAGTCTATTTTGGTGATTTTCACACCATTGGCCCACAATTGCGGGGCTCTGAGGTCGAATAGTAAAGCAAACCCCCAAGTCCCTTAATTTGGAAACTACACCCTTTGAGCCATTTTGGGGTGTAGTGAGCATTTTGCCTCCCCCAGGTGTTTTTCCATTAGTAATTAATGCGCAGTGGATGGTGTTCACCGTATGGGAAAAAGAACATTATAGTTTTATAGATTGCGTCGTTACGGACATGGCGATATCAAATATGTGTACTTTTAACGTTTATTTTTTCCCTATAATAAAAGACTTATTATAGGAAAAAAGGCAGTGTTTGTTTTTATCAACTGGAAACTTTTCTTTTTACACTTACACTACCGTTCAAAAGTTTAGGGTCACTTAGAAATTTCCTTATTTTTGCAAGAAAAGCACATTTTTTTTTCAATGAAGATCACATTAAATTAATCAGAAATACACTCTATACATTGTTAATGTGCTAAATTACTATTCTAGCTGCAAACGTCTGGTTTTTAATGCAATATCTACATAGGTGTATAGAGGCCCATTTCCAGCAACCATCACTCCAGTGTTCTAATGATACATTGTGTTTGCTAACTGTATTAGAAGGCTAATGGATGATTAGAATACACTTGAAAACCCTTATGCATTTATGTTAGCACCGCTGTAAACAGTTTTGCTGTTTAGAGGAGCTATAAAACTGACCTTCCTTTGAGCTAGTTGAGAATCTGGAGCATTACATTTGTGTGTTCGATTAAACTCTCAAAATGGCTAGAAAAAGAGAGCTTTCATGTGAAACTCGACAGTCTATTCTTGTTCTTAGAAATGAAGGCTATTCCATGCGAGAAATTGCCAAGAAACTGAAGATTTCCTACAACGGTGTGTACTACTCCCTTCAGAGGACAGCACGAACAGGCTTTAACCAGAGTAGAAAGAGAAGTGGGAGGCCCCGCTGCACAACTGAGCAACAAGACAAGTACATTAGAGTCTCTAGTTTGAGAAATAGACGCCTCACAGGTCCTCAACTGGCAGCTTCATTAAATAGTACCCGCAAAACGCCAGTGTAAACGTCTACAGTGAAGAGGCGACTCCGGGATGCTGGCCTTCAGGGCAGAGTGGCAAAGAAAAAGCCATATCTGAGACTGGCTAATAAAAGGAAAAGATTAATATGGGCAAAAGCACACAGACATTGGACAGAGGAATATTGGAAAAAAGTGTTATGGGCAGACGAATCGAAGTTTGAGGTGTTTGGATCACACAGAAGAACATTTGTGAGACGCAGAACAACTGAAAAGATGCTGGAAGAGTGCCTGACGCCATCTGTCAAGCATGGTGGAGGTAATGTGATAGTCTGGGGTTGCTTTGGTGCAGGTAAAGTGGGAGATTTGTACAAGGTAAAAGGGATTTTGAATAAGGAAGGCTATCACTCCATTTTGCAACGCCATGCCATACCCTGTGGACAGCGCTTGATTGGAGCCAATTTCATCCTACAACAGGACAATGACCCAAAGCACACCTCCAAATTATTCAAGAACTATTTATGGAAGAAGCAGGCAGCTGGTAGTTAGATGGACATTCAGTTTTTTTAACTGAAGTTAATTGACTAAATTAACATTTTTTACAGCTTCATTTGTTAGTGTCAGGTAGTCAGGAATTCTTTACAGTTTTATATTGGACGTTCAGTAAATTTTTCTCCTAAATTTTTTTCCTATTCTTTTGTTCTCTTCCTTTTTTTTTCTTTAAATTTCATATACACGTGTAAAAGCACAACACACACAACTACCTCTATAAAAATAAATGAAGTATTACACGTGTTGAAGCACTACATAACCCCCTAATAAAAATGTCCCAATCATCCCAAAGGGTCTACTCAGCCAAGGAGGCATACGCCATCCTGGCCTCTGACATGGAATCGGCCAGCGAGGGAGAAGAGGAAATTGCCCCATTCCTCTTGAACTCCTCCTCCTCCAGTGATGAGGAACCCCCTCAAAGGTGCCCCGGGACATCAGCTCAGGCAACCCCCCAAATTAGTGATACCATGTGGGACCCACCCCCTGAGAATTATGTACCTCACATTCCGGATTTCACAGGGAGCTCAGGAATTCGGTTAGCGATTTCAGGCCTCACAGAAATTGACTGACTTTTTCAAGGTCTTTTTCTCTGAGGATTTTGTTAATTTAATGGTGGCCCAGACAAATTTGTATGCCCAGCAATTTTTAGCCCAAAACCCCACGTCATCATTTTCTAGGTGGACCCCCATAGAGGCAGCAGAGATGATGACATTTTGGTGCCTTGTGCTACATATGGGTCTAGTAAAAAAGCCAGAGATCAGGCAATAATTTTATAATCCGTTTTATACAGCACCCCAGTTAATCGCATGGCAATGACCCGGACACGTTTAGAAACAATTCTGAAATTTTTGCATGATAATGATAATGCAGTGCCTGCCCCGTGATAACCCCACATATGACCGCCTATTCAAAATCAGGCCAGTCATTGATCACTTCTGCACCAAATTTCAAGAAGCTTACACCCCTGAAAAGAACATTGCAATAGACGAGTCCCTTGTACATTTTAAGGGGAGACTAAAATTCTGCCAATACCTGCCAAGTAAGAGGGTGAGGTATGGAATTAAAATGTACAAGCTGTGCGAGAGTAGCTCAGGGTACACCTACAGATTTAGGGTTTATGAAGGGAAGTACACCAGGATGGAACCTCCAGAATGCCCCCCTGTCCTGTGAGTAAGTGGGAAAATAGAAAATAGTGTGGGATTTGATGCACCCACTGCTGGACCAGGGTTATCACCTTTACGTGGATAACTTCTACACCAGCATCCCATTATTTAACGGCCTCTCCACCAGAAGTACTGCAGCATGCGGCACCGTGCGCAAAAACCAGAAAGGCCTCTCTAAAACTCTGATTGGGCAACCAATAAGAAAGGGAGAAAGCAGGTCACTAAACAGCGAGAACATGTTGCTGGTCAAGTATAAGGACAAGAGGGATGTCCTTATGTTGACCACAATACACAGTAGCGGCAGCACCCCGGTACCTGTCCGAGGTAGCACTACAATGACTTCCAACCCAGATTGCATCCTGGCCTAGAATAAGTACATGAGAGGGGTTGATCTCTCTGATCAAGTACTAAAGCCAGGGGCGGATTACAATGAGGGCAGTATGGTCAAGTGCCCGGGGCCCGAGGCTGGAAGGGGGCCCAGTTCGCCCCGTTTCTCTCTTACCGGTTGTTAAAATTACAGCCGGTTCAGAGAACCGGAGTGAAGTGGGACCGCTCACCCAACCAGTGGCTATACACTACACTACGCACTACACAATAAAAAAGTTACTATAGTAACGGGAGCCCGTTACTATAGTAACTACAGTACTTACCTTCCTGTTTCCGGTGCGCAGCGAATGACGTCACCACCATCCTGAGTCAGGACATTCGCCGCGACTGAAAATCAGGGTAAGTTTGATACCCCTTCTGCTTGAAGCTGATGGCTTGGGGTCCGACTCCCAGGACCCCCGCCAATCACCTGTTTTGAAGGGGACGC